>NW_016690198.1:825158-899436 GCF_001604755.1 Lepidothrix coronata
CAGAATAGCAGTTCAGCAGCACTCCTAAGTCCTGCAAAACAACTATTAAGACAAAAGCCAAAAACTTCAGCGAAAAGAATAGTTAAGGGCCCCTATAACCGAGTAAAAACTGTAAGGCATCACAGTGGATACTTCTGAGTAAGACAAAACATTTATCAAACTCTTAGGAAGTCTAAAGACAGAAAACATAAAAGCATATATTTATCCACTATGAACAGATGTAGCAGCCAGGCTTTTTCAGAATGCTATCTAAGCCCTAAGAAATACCTTCTTTAATTAGAACTGAAAAGATCTTCCTCAGAGGTAGCTTATCTGTGGCCTGGATTAAGAAGACCAAAACAATCAAGCCCTCCCACTCCCTACATCATATACACTTTCAGTTCACTTATCCCTGCTGGTAAGCAAGATGACTTGGCTATGCAAGGGATGCTTGAAGAATGTATACAAGCCCTAATTTAATTTCCAAAATGTGTTACTAAAATAGAGAATACAATCATGTCTTGCATGCCCTCTATTTTGCAAATCCAATCTGAATGAGTTCTGTAGATCAGAAAGAGGAAGTCTCACAAATCAGTGAAAAATGCATCAAAAAAGTATCTTTACAGAAATGATACTCCTGTGTTTCAGAAGAGAAGAGGATGTGCAGCCCTGAAACAAGTGAGATAACGATCTCTACAGCAGCCTTGCACTGGTCTTCTAAGACTGAAATCAACTTCAGTACTACAAGCTGGGTTTTATTTTATCAGTAGGCAGAGAGAGTGCCATAAATCTCTCAACTACATAAAGGACTCTAAAAGCTCACAGAATTTTTCTAAACAATATGTTACTTATATTGGAAAAGGAAGATAATAACTGTAGCTAGAACCAACTGTTAGAAAATAAACAAACATATGTGCTGCATCACCAGAAAGATCTCTTGGCATTTGTGAGACAGACTTCTCAGACTGTCTCACAGAAGCAGCATATGAAGTGAGTAATAGCATCTTCATATCTACTAAAAGGGATCACTCATGGTGCCATGGAAGGGAGTTAGTGAACACTGTTACTGGGAGTGATTTCTCTTCTCTGCAAAATCAACTTACTCAAAAGAACAGTGACATCTGAAGTCAGGAGATTATGGAGAAAGACCTTGACTGTGTTCAAGCGATTTCAATTCTCCCAAATAAGGTGACTGGAAGAGACTTATTCAGGTTTTCAGATCCTGAATAAGGAACTGTATATTACTACATTAGGAAACCCTTTACTTCCTTGTAGTCTTATGAGTTATGAAATATTTCATTGTTTTCTGCTTACATGTCAAATCACAGTTCCCTAAAGACACAGGTGCTAGGGATTTATCTCAAGTTTTTAATTCTCCTGTCTGCTTACCCTTACTAGTGGTTCTTATTATTTCAACTATTAAATAAATCTAACATCATGTTTCAACTTTATAACAACCCAAATACAAGCTATTTTTTCTGTCATTGACTGTCAGCAGATAAATAAAACCAAGCAGTGAAACTAATGTTCACCCTCTTACAGTGGGTGTGAGAGTGGCACATCAGTCAGGGAAAGGATGCACACTTACTTGCCAGGCGGCAACTGAAGTTGGACTGGTCATGACTGTCTTGCGAAGCTCCTCCAGGATGTTGCCTGGAAGTTCTTTGTGAGACTTCAACAGCTGCTTACACTGAACTTGTCTCAAAAGCAAAAACAGAGCTGGGTGCTCAGGGCAGCTTTTTAAAGCCTAAGACCAAAACATTCAGAATTATCATTCCCAAATATCAAAGAAACTTACATCTTTCCATTTTGTTCTGTACAGAAAACAGCATTGAAAGCATTCTCAGGATGTTTGCAAAATAGCAGTTTCCTCTTTCTCTGCACAAAGCAGTGTTCCAGGGATTGCCCCATGAAAATAGTTAACCTTTTTTACTCTCCTCAAAATACATCTGAAGTCTATCCCAAATTTTGTATATGTCCTACTCTTAGTTATTTTGTTATTATTTCAGGCAGTCTTAAACTGTCTGAAAGACAGTTCTTATTTGGTTTGTCAATCATTACCAGTGTGGGCCTATTAATAGAGGTAAAAACCTGTCCTGTGACTTTGACTGTGTTTCAAGCAGTTTCAGTTCTCCCAGGTAAGGTGATTTATTCTCCCTGGAACAGAAGCACTTTACTAAACACTTCCTGTTCCGTAACAGTAGGTCCCTAGAGAACATTTTTTTGAAAAAACACACAAAATAGCAAAGACAGAAAACCAGCCATCCGTTGCTTTACCCTTCTCAGGTGAAGTATGTGAAGCTTCAGCAAGCCTCACTTCATGTTATTTTTCCTGCTCAAATCAGAATACTTTCAAGAATTATAATTCAAAACAGATTTAAGAAACAACACTTGTACTTTTCACACATCTCTTTTTTTTATAAAATGAAATATGTTGCCTCTGAATCCTTAACAAGCTGCTGCTTTATAAAGAATGCAGAGACTTTCTGAAACACAATAGAAGCTCCTAAATTTGCTGCAATTTTCCCTCATGAACAAGTGCGGAATCACGCTGCCTATCTCAAACTGAATGACAGCAGTGCCTGACTCACCATCCCTAGTTATATGGCTTTCTGAGAATTTCAGGGTCTAAAACTGTCACTGAGAGTCTGTGGTACCAGAGGATGTTCCCCTTTTTCTTCACTAACTGCAGGCACTGACTGTCCTCTCCCCAAGCAATTTAACCAACAAAACACATGCAAAACCCTCCATAACCACCCCCCATGACAAGATGGGGGGAAGGACATACCTTGTATGTTTAGAAATATCTGATCTTTAATAGAATCATTAATCATTAATAGAAGACAGGTCAGTAGACATGGTGGCCAGAAAAGAAAAACACCTTCTCACCAAGCAAACAGAGAGACAAGAAGTACTTTCCCCTGAAAACCAGCATGTTCAACAAATCTGTTTGTTTTGGCTTTTTTTGTGGGTTTTTTTTTTAACTCTCATCCCTGTTAATACAGAAATGCCAAAACCAAGGAGCACATTTGCATGAGATTAGTAATTTTCCTTCATAAAAGTCAAGGATGTGTGCTGCTGAGTTCAACGGCTTTTTTGCTTATCTTTTGCCAAGTCTTCTGTTCATGAACACATGAAACACACACTTCAGTGTTGATAACACCCCAGTCCCCTTCCCCAGATGCATTTCCTCAAGACGTTTCTTTTCACAAAACCTTGTGGCTCTGAAACAAAGTAACAACACAACCCAGCAGGAAGTAAAGTCCCAGGCAAAGTCTCCTACATGAACTTCTTGCCTCAAATTTCTGTAATGTTCTGCTTAATTCTAGGTTAATTCTAGGCAGAAAGAGCAGATTTATCTTTATCATGACATACTCGTTTCAACCATTAACACAGTTTCAGTGTTGCAAACAGAAGTAGCATCTTGGTGAAGGGAGGATATACCAACAACTAGTTCAGTTGGGTAGAGCATGGTGCTAATAATGCCAACCTTGCAGGTTCAATGCCCCCATGGGCCATTCACTTAAGAGTTGGACTCAATGATCCCTTACAACTCAGAATATTCTGTGAACTACTGTATTTGTAGCTCTGATGGAACAGACAGTTGCTAATTCAAAGATTACCTTTTTGTATAATGCACACAAATGATTTTTACAATTCTACCACAGTCTGCCAACATGACACCATCATACCTTGTTACAAAGAGCTTCAGCTTCTGATAGTTTACCGGTCTCCTCTAGACTGGTAATAGCTTGACAGAGACACCAGTCTTCCAGAATACGGACAAAATTATGAGGAAGGTTACTTTCCCCAGCTGTAAAGACAGTTAAAACACTAGAGTTTTAATCTGACATGACTTTCTTCATTAGAAGGAATATTGAAAGATGGCAAAATTAAAAGCAAGATGGGAAAAATGCATACACCATTTGAGTTAACGATTCAGGAATAATTAATCAAACATGGAATTTTAATTCCAGTTTTCAAAACACTGTGGACATTGAGCAAGACTGAGCCTTTACTGGAAAAGTTACAGAACTCAAGGGTACTTTAGTCTTTCCTCATAAGCAGTGTGGCTGCAATGTAATACATCCACAACTATCCATTTAGACATCAGAGTTCAGACGTACTATTTTAGAAAACCGTTTGAGGCTTTGGAGGGGAAAGCAAGCTGCCATTAAGTAATTAACCCTAGCTGTGCATTAGAATTTAGCATTTTTCATGTGTACAATACGGTTACAGCTCAACTCACGACTGAGCAATAATCCTCAGCCTCTTTGCAAGTTCAGAATAGTAACGCAAGCTCAGATCAATTTTATTATTTTTTTTTTAATTAGAAAATTTGTATAGCTTACTTTTGGCTGAAACTGTAGACACAAGTGTCATCTCTAGACCTGTTCGTTTCGGCTGAGTGTTGTTTAGACAGACAACAGTGTTTTCAGCATGACAGGCTGCCATTAGCACTGCCCAGGCAGTAGGATTATCTAGAAAAGAATGGTCAAAGGCAACTTGTGCCATTCTAAATACACTGGTAGTTCATTTAGAATGGTCTTTACCAGATAAAGCATAAAAACATAGCTATCAGTGGAACTATACACTGTAAATAAGAGATAGCAACAACAAGACAAGTAATAGAACTCAGCCCAAAGAAGCTGATAACTACTTGTCTCTAACTAGTAAGATTTGCCAGATTATAAAAAGAAGATTCTGTTCCTAAAACCAACCAATGTATTTTTACATAAACACCAGTGTGCTAACCTGAAGCTGCCAGTTTATGTCTGACTACACAGATTAACCTTGGCTATCACTTAGTGCTGTAACAGTGGCAGCAAAAATCCCAAAATGCCATCCACAGCTTTCAGTCACACAGAATCAGTTTTGTCTGACCAATAACATGAAAGTTACAGCACTAAGTGCCTACTTCCACTGCCAGCTAATTCCACTGTCAGCTTTACCTTAACCTAGCCCTGTGAAGAACATCTACTACTGGAAGAGTAGTCTCTGTCATGAACTGAACAGTGATTATTTAAAGATTTCATCTATGTACATTTTCATCCCTAAGATAATTAAATTTCCCAGCAAAATGAAACAAAGCTTGAAGATTCAACAAAGTAAAATGCAAAGTATACTGCTTTTGATTAGCAGTCATATTCTTGTGTGTTCCTGTAGGAAAGTAACTGAAATTTTTTACTTGCAGTCACCCTTCCGCATCAGAGAAAAATGACTGCAGAAGAAACAGCATTTTGGTATTCCATCAAGTGCAAACTAGAAATTGAAAACCAAGCTAGGTTTTTGCTCCATACACTTAAGGAAGAACACCATCTAGTAAGAGAACAGTTGTCTATAGTTCATAACCCGCACATTGTAACAGAACCTTTCCAATTCAAATTCTCAAGCTAGATGAGTAATTATCTTCTGCTTGGTGTTGCATAAGGTAATTCTAAGGGAATTTTGCTAACATACTAAATAATACTAATGTCTTCTCCTACTGAGGGATTAAGAAATTGCCCGTATTTTCAGAATAAGCCTTAAAACCCAATGATATTTTTCTTCTTGTCTGGTTTAATTCCCACTGGAATAGGAATGACAATGGGAATTAAATGGGAATGATTTGGAATGACAAGGAAAATTTCAATTCTAAGCATTCTCCCCAAAATGTACATGGATAACCCTAAACAATAAACCAAACCAAGAAAAGAAATCTACTTTTCTTAATCCAGTAATTTTGCTTTTGATGGGTAAAAATTAAAAAATCAGTACTGTGTTTGAGAACAAGAGTAACCTGGACAGATGTGGATGGCCCTCTGGATATTTTTTATAGGGTTGTTTTTCTCATCTTCTAGCATGTGACCTGCTGCCAATTGATTAACTGCAATATTCAGCAGGACTTCCTACAAAACAAAACATAAGAGTCACTTAAAACTGTAAGTGATCAGATGGAATTAACTTTAGGATTGTTTATGGAATTACAAAATCTTCATTTTAAGAAAGCCAAACCTTTCCGTGCTTTGCATCGATTATATGTGCGATACTTCCTGCCACAGCTCCCCCCTGCAAGATTAAAAAAAAAAATCCAATTAATTTGGTTACACGGTTAATTTGGTTACTAATTAATTTTATGCAAAATATAATGCTGGTATCTTTTTATCTTTGTTAATCATGAATACAGAATTTGCAAAATGAGGTATTTTCCTTGCTTATAGTACAATCTCATAAAAAATTAGGAAGAGACATTCAGGATTAGAGCTTATCCATATGATTTGTTTCAGATATTAGCCCCATATACAAAGGAGTTTGTTTTCAGGTGCTATTTCTGTTTACATAATTAACATAAATTAAGACAAAGAGTATTTATTTGGAGAAAAGATAATAGTAAGCACGAAAGTGGCAAGGAAACATTGGCTAATGCGAAAAGTGAAATTGACTAGATTAATCAAATTGAACACATAAATTTTAATATATATTTATTTACACACATCTCTATAAAACTAAACAAAAAATTATACATAGTACAGCCTTTTATTGTTGGAATAATTCTAGCAGACTTTTCCTCTAAGTTTATTTCAGGATCAAGAGCTGTTACCTCCTGAAAGATGCAAATAATAGTATATAACTTCTGTATGTGGCTGTGCACTGCTGTGTATGCAAGCCTTAAGATTTCATATTAACTAGTGAAAGTCCACATACTGAAAGGTCGGGAGTTTTTTTACTTAAAAAAACAACACAGACTACCCAGGATGTAAACACCAGACATTTTAGAGCAATGCACTTACTTTTGCCTTTTGTGATGCAGACAGTGGAACTACTCGAGACAGAAGAGACCAGAGGGCAGGATTATCTGGGTTACTGGGGAAAAAAAAGGATATTAGACTTTCTGATTTAGATATGCACCTGGTTTTCCATGACTCAGTAGGCAGTTGCTATAGATACCAAATTTCTCTATTAAGAAAACAATGAAGTGCAGTAGAAAATAGACATGGGTAGTAATTCAAAACAAACAACACAATATTGAAGTTATATTGCTAACTAAAGAAACAAAATGTACAATATGCATATCAATATTCATGGGAAGAAAACAAACTTTAGGACTACAGGTCTTGTCCCCATAGTGTGAAGAACAAGGAATTTTAATTGTAGTTGGAGAAATATAATTTGCATGAAGAATAGTTTCCAAAAACACTTGGAGAGACTGAAGTGTGTTTTTCTTAAAGGAACAGAATGGTAAGGCTAATCAAAACACATTTAAATATAGACATTTAGCTAATGGAACAGATAGCTTCAAAGGCTGGTTTTAAATATTAAATAAAGACCCTTGAGACTTTTCTAGACTGAAGGTTATGCTACATATGATGAAAGATGCTTTCATAGAACACTGAACTAATCTAGCTATCAAAGAAGTCACCAAAACAAAACCAGAAAATACTGAATAAGCCATGAAACTTCTGCCATAAATCAGAAAGCAAACTTTAGTCAGCTGATGCTACAACCTTAAGCAAGGACTTCACCTTTGAAAAACAATTTAAATTTTTTTTTTTTCTAGAATGGTGCAAGTAAACAGAGGTTTGCTTACTGTTCAATGTAATCAAAGCAATACATTTACAGGGCAATCTAAAGCCAGACAAAGTACCTACCTGTGTACTGCTTTGGAGACTTCTCTCTGGACCCTCACATTTCTACCTTGTAATGCATAAATAGCAGATGCAGTAAGGCACCGCTCATAAATTCCATCATCCCCTTTTTCATGCTTCAGTAATTCTTTTAGGGCTGCTGTTGCAAGTGTTGCGTCCTGCTTTACCAGTCCTAGTGTGCACAAAGCCTTCAGACTTTCCATACTAGGTTCCTTTAATGAGCTGTTGAACCAAAGAGAGGGAAAGAGACATTATTTTGGAGCACAAATTAAATTTGCTGTTAACATTAGAGTACTTGTGTATTTCTGAGTCCTCTTGCTCCTATGTATCATGAATGATACACAGAATTAACAGTCTCTCACTGTGGGATCAAGCTAGATCTATATCCTTCAGGATCAGGTAGCTCCTAATCAAGCCCTTAATGATTATTTTTGCCTTCAAAAAAGACAAGAATATAAGCTTCTGATTCTATGTTTTATTTTCAGACTTAAGCAAGAAAAAATCAAGAGCTGTTAAAGATAAGCAGAAGGCACTCTTTGACAAGTAAGAAATGGTATTCTATCATATTAGGAAGATATCAAGACATACTCACTATTAAAAGCCTCTGTGCCAAGCTGGGTATGAGAAATTAAAAAGGTAGCTTCTTGTTCAGGGTCCTATTGAGGCCCTTTAAGTCATCTAGCATGAATTCCAGACAGCAGAGACATCTGTCTGTTGGACCAGAATGCACCATTTTTGTTCTTATTACTAAAATCCACCATATACCTTTGCAGCACTGTGCTTCCAATTCAGATCTAGACATATTCACTGTGATGTTTCTTTCCTAAACCATTAACTACTTTTTTTTTTTAAACACAAAAAAGGTCATCTAGAAAACTCTCATTGTTGATGATTATGACAAAACCAGAAGTCTGCAGTGATTTATAGGATGTAGGAAATATCAGGTTCCTAGCTACCTAATCATGAGTAACTTTGGATTTAGAGTGTACTAGATAATGGACCTTCACTATTTCAGTAATGTTAGGAGTCTGCTGGCAAAATGGTGTACTGTACTGCCACTACTGGAGTTCTCTACTGACAAAGGGTTGACCCTGAGAGGCTGAGATGTTAACTCTTAATCTGAAGCTACCAGGAGACTAATGACAATGAACAGGCTTTTAGGTTACACAGATCTGAAAAAAAAAAATACATTCACCACTTAACAGCACAACTAATACAGATCTGTTTCTTTTCATGGGGAAGCTACAGGCTTGTCCTTGTCTATGATGCTTGGAACACAACTGTTCTGGAGATTTCCTACTATTGAAATTGAAATTGTTTTCACTAGCCATATAGAGCTCTTACAGCTAAAGAGCAAAAATACTGCCTAGTGCTTAGGTAAACTACAAAGTAATATTATCTTAAAAGATAAAGTTTTCAAAACTATCATTCAAGGATGCTGGACATCCAAACTGCCCAGCCCTTCCACTCCATACTGCTTTAAAAATGTAGAAGACACAGGCCATAAAACAAAAACAGATATATCACAGAAGTAAGAGCACTGCATCCATTTCCACTATTATTCTGCAATACAAAAAGAAAATATCCACTTGAGTTCCCACAAAAATGAAATGTGAGGATTCAGCAGCACAATAAGATATCACATTCTGATTATTATTTCCTCTACTCACCATTTAAACAGCAGTGTCTTTGCAGCATCCACTTTGTCCCGTTTATATTCTATTATTGCCAAGGCAGTCAGGATATGTGCTCTATCCTTTTCAGACTCAGCAACAGACAGGGCTTTTTCATAGGCTGGTAAAAATTCAAGACTCAGAATTGAAGTAGAAGAAAAATCAACCCTTGTAAAGCATGGTATTAGAAAAGAGAGAGATACTTTGGGTTCAGGTTTGATATATTTTCACACCTCAAATCATAAGCAGAAGACAAAAAAAATTCAACTAAGACTCACAGATCTACTGCTTAGAGCCTGGGAGTTATTTAATATGTAGCAAGTGGAAACAGAACTGAAAAGCAGCATAGAGATACTAAGAAAAAGCCTCAAGAACACAGTAGCAATACTTCCCTGTGATAGCTCATTTATGAAATAGCACTTCAGATGGGCACACATCACTCCAATCAAAATACAAGATTACTTAAAACACTGACATAGCTGTTCCTTTCTGAGTGCTTACACTTCAACAGTGATAATTCAGTATATGTTTTTGTGAAGTCTCACATCTTAGCATTGCAGACCATGACACAGAATCATATTTATCACTAAAGCTAAAGTGCTTAGAACAACACATTGATCTCCTATCACAGAATCACAGAATAGTTAGAGTTGGAAAGGATCTCTGGAGATCATCTAGTCCAAGCCCTCTGCCAAGTCAGGGTCACCTAGAGCAGGTGACACAGGAACTGTGCAGGTGGGTTTTGAAAGTCTCCAGAGAGGGAGACTCCACAACTTCCCTGGGCAGCCTGTTCTAGTGCACAGCAACTTTCTTTACTGTAAAGAAGTTCTTCCTCAGGTTGAGGTGGAACTTATCTAGTTTATGTCCGTTACTCCTTGACTTGTCACTGGGCACCACCACAGTCTGGCACCATCCTCTTGACACCTGTCTTCGAGATACGTATATTGATGAGATCACCTCTCAGTCTTCTTTTCTCTAGACTAGGAATGATTCATCCAGGAAAGTAATTTTATTTGAGATCAAGGGAGGCTAAGATAAAAACAGCTTAATGGACAAGAATTAAGCACTTGAAGAAATGTAGCTTCCCTTAGTACATTTGAATAGTTTCTAGCACCCTGCTGAACTGCCTAATGGTTATCATAGAATAGGCTGAGTTGGAGGGGACTCATCAGGACTATCGAGTCCAACTCCTGACCCTGAGCAGACACCCCAAGAATCACACTGTGTGCCTGAAACCATTGTCCAAACTTGAACTCACACAGGCTTGGTGCCATTACCTTCCCTGGGCAACCTGTTCCAGTGCTCAACTACTCTCTCAGTGAAGAACCTTTTCCTGATTAGCTAACTTAACCCCCCCTGTTGAGCTTCATGCCATTTTCTCAAGTCCTGTCACTTTTCATGAGATTGAAGAGATCTGTACCTGCCCCACTGCTTCCCCTCCAGAGGATGCTGAAGACTGTAATGAGGTCTTCCCTCAGTCTTCTCTTTTCCAGGCTGAACAAACCAAGTGACCTCAGTCACTCCTCATAAAAGCCTTTCCCCTCCAGACCCTTCACCATCCACGTGGTGCTCCTTTGTACGCTTAATGTGGTGCCCAAAACTGCACATGGTACTCAAGCTATTAAAACAGTTGTGGAGTTTGTACTTACGCACGAGGACTGAAAGAACAAAATAAATTGAGTGACAGCTAAGTTGGTCAGATAAACAAATTTTGTTAGGATTAACCTCAAGGGAAGTGCCCCATAATGCTCTGAATTTTACCTTTGATACTTTCTTCTAAGAGTCCTTTCTTGAAGTAAGCTAATGCTAGCCCCACAATGCCATCAAACTCAGTTAGGGGTATTGATGCGTAAACTTCAATGGCCTTATCACACAGATCAAGGGCACTGTGAAAAAAATAAAATTACTGGTATGAAGCATGTAGCAACAGCTGCTATGATTCAGATACACTGTCCTTGAAGACCAGTATCCTCTTTTATACAGTAGTTTTAAGCAGACACCACAGGAAAAGAGCAATATTAGGACAAGAATGTGCAATGTTCACCACCCTTCTTCAGTTATAGCAATTAATCTTTCCACCTATCTGTTGCATGAAGAATAATTGATAGGAAAAAGTCCTCCCCATCTGCACAACAGATGTCACTTAATGGTCAACACAATGGAAGTGGAGAAAATAGCAGAAGAGAAGCACGAAAAAAGCAAATCAAACTATGCATGCACACAGACAGGCAAGTGCACATACAGACAGACCTTACAGCATTCTTGTTCTAAAACCACTATGAAGGAAATAATACAGGATTGTGTTTATTAAACTACTTAATAATTACTAGAACTTTGCTCTTGTCTAAGTTTTACACAGAAATCAACACACATACAGCTTTAGAATTGCTTCTAAAATATTCTCTGAAATTAATGACTTATCACATCACTAAAGGCAAGAAGTTCCAGCATCATGTACAGAAACTTAAGAATATATGAGGTTTCTCAAGAGAGCTAACAAATATCTAATTAGCACAGCTTGAACTATCTCATATGAAAGAAAAGACTGAAAGTCTTCATCTATTAAGACTTGTGTCCTGCATTCCCTCAGAACTAGAACGGTATAATGAAGGGAACTTAGAATTGTGAGCAGAACTATAGCAGAGGGGTTCATCAGCAGAAAAATCACACACGTACGCAACACCCCAACCACACATGCTGCAGGTTGTACAAGTCAATACAAATTCAAAGGGCAGGCAGAAGGGATCTTAAATAAACCTCGAAGTAGCTATTTTATTAAGGCTAAGCCTATTACAGATCTCACATGTGGAGACTGTAAAAAAAATTAAAAAAAATATAATCACAATTTATTCTGGAGACTATACAACAGTTACATTGTATAGGTTACATTAAGCCACCATAGTATCAAGCTAATGATAAAGGAACCACTGATACCTCTGAAGACATACAGCAATTCCTTGCAATTTGATTTTTTTTTTTAATACACTACACATTTCTGGAGCAAGTTCAATCAAACCTTTCTACAGTTAAGAATGATGTTTAATAGATTACTTTTAGCAATGACCTTTCATCTTTAAGCCTCAGCACAAGTGTTTTGTGTCACTGCACTCACTCCATCCAAAACTGAAGTCAGGAGTTTGGAAAATATGTCAACACTTACCACAGTGACCTGCCATAGTTTTGTATTGCTGTATTGTATTTCTCAGTATCCTCAGAGTTTTTCAGCAATGAAGCTGCCCTGAAATTAGCCACAATGAAAAACAATTACCATCTGCATATTTTGAGAATAGTTCTCAGAGCAGAATGGACAACTGTTTTATGCAGAAGCTTTTCTATGCTCATTAAACACAAACAGAGCTTATTTTACTGTTTTAATGCATCAACAAACACGCTCACCAAACATGGTTTCATTGCTACATTCCTCTACCACTTGAAAACAAGAGAGAAGGGAAAAAAACCCCAAAGCCCAACCACATCCATTAATTAGAATGGGACAGAGAATAAAACTAAAACCAAGCTTACCTATTCCCAAGATTTTACTTAAATCCCACACAGTGAATTAGTTAAATGTCCTGGTAAGACACATAAGCCTTGGAACATCTTTACTTTTCCAGTTCTGTGTTCTGCATTTCCAAATTTGGTATAAGAACATCCCCACACCTCCCCCTACTTAGCTGACATGTACTGCTGAACTGACAAAGTAAGGTTTGTTTATTTAAGGAAGAGAAAAACCCTTAAGTTTTTCAGCTGGTGCATGGAAAAGAGGTCAATGAGCTTCTATAAGCTTTCCAAGGGTGTACAGTTTACCTCTCATAGGCATACGCTGCCTGCTGTTTCAGATGTAGATACTCATTCAAATAACCAAGCATTGTGAAAGCAGATGCATCGTCTGGATTTCTTTCTAGAAAATCAGAATTGACAACAGGAGAACAAGATCAGAAAGAACTGAAAAAGCATTACAAAAAGCTTGCTACCTTGAAGCTACAGTGTACGCATATGTACAAAACCCTTTGTCAAGTGCTTCTGTCAGTTGCTCACTGGAATAATTTTGACAAGCTGCAGGCAAATACAGAAGGGATAGAAGACCCACAACATGACATCAGGTTAGCTCAAAAATGTTTAAAATATGACACAGAATTAATGCACTCAAAATATTTTAAGTTTCTCAGCACACACATTTTTTTCCCTAATGAAATAGGAAAGTATTCATCTCGTATTGACCCTAATAAAATACTAATAGAATCCTATTGTTTATTTTTAATATTACACCTCTGGAACCATTCTGTGCAAAGTGCTCTAGGATGACTCTGCTCTTGAGCAGGGAGGTTGGGCCAGATGACCAACTCTGGTTTCTTCTAACCTTAGCAATTAATCACAGAATTACAAAATGGGTAAGGCACAGACTTCTGAGCTGTCATCTCATCTCAGATTTGTCACTTTTCTTCCCAGACTAGGAAGGAAGCCCCTCCAGCAGTCCACTTACAAACAGCGACGGCACAAAGAAATATAGTCTCACATTTATCTCATTTAGAGGGCTTGCACCTTATTTTTTAGCTCTCAAAAGTCAGCAACAGATTGCTCAAATGATTTATTTACAGTAATAATTGCAGATTAATGAAAATCCACATTTGCTATGCCTACTTTCAAGGCCAGACATATGCAAGCCTACTCCAATGGGTCGGCTGGCTTGGAACCATGTGCAAAACCATGGTCTGTCACCTACTGAAGGTTAACACAATCATATGCTTGAGGCTATGGAGTTACGCAGCACCCAAGAAGAGTCTTCAGCCAAGCATCATGGCACAGAGGCAGAGGACTTAGCATCTATCTGCACCTATGCATACAGACACATGCAAAGGGAGTCTGAGAGCGAACGCCTTATGACAAGCATGACAAGGCCCTGGTCCCTATTTTCATTGGTCTTTGAAACAAAATCTACTCAAATGAGTAGGCAAACAGAACTCACATCTGCTTCATTTTTGTGTGATAATAAAAGTCAACGGTCTGCTTACCCTGTTTTGATTACAGCTCAAAAGCCTCTCCCCAGCTCAGGCAGACCTCTCTTGTCCAGATACTACTATAGGTTTATCTGTTCATTCTGAATGCATCTGTTAGGCGTGACAGGTTAGAAGGGTATTTAAACTACCTACCTGTATATTTGCTCAATACCACCTGGGCTGCTGGAATTGCATTCATTTGTACAATGTTGTACAGATATAGTTCAGAGTTTCTGTTGGCTTTGTTCTGCAGTGTTGAACATACCCAGTGGGCATAGCCTTTTGCTCCCTCAGCCTCAAGAAACAAACAAACAACCCCCAAAAGAGGAGTCATTAAACCTGCTCAAGATACAGCAAAATAATTAGACATTATAATAATAATTTTGTGTTTTAGAACAGAGTTTTGGCCAAAAATCTGCATCAGTGTTAAGCAGAATTAAAAAGCAAACTGAATTACTCCACAAACACTTTTAACTTGCCCTTTGGGCAAAGTAAATTCTTAAATTTTCATACAATTTGCTACATCACTGTAGGGATGACAACAAAAAAAGCTTTAAGGGAGTAAGTCCTCTACTTTCTTGGAACTCAAGGTCCTTGTTCTCTCCTGAAAGACTTATAATTTATGCCTTTGATCTATGTCCAAGTCTGAACACGAAGAATGTTTTCTCATTACTTACGGAACTAATTTCTTGGACCCTTGGGACTAAGACATTTAATACAATAACTGCCTGCTATACAGTGCCAGTGTAAACCAGGAACAACAAAATGAAAATAACCCAATCTCATTTGAAACATGACTGTAACAGTTTCACTATTTAAGAGATACATATTTTAAAAAAAATTAAATCTCCTAAGTGGAGAGATTGGATATACAAAAACTTCAGAACAATACAACTGTTATACTCACATGCATATTGAGTTCAGTTGTGTGCCTGAAGAGATCCATAGTGTCATAGCTGCCTACCGTCTCTGCAATAAGAGCCTATAGAGAAGAAGGAGCTGTGGTCAGGTACTTTAAAATCGCGACATTGACAGAAAACTCATGTTATGTCAGGCATATCTTAAACATTCAACATGAAGACACTTTCTTTTCCTCATACTCTCCAAGGAAGATTTTAGAAATAAAATGAACAAAATTAAAAGGAGCACAAGCAGTTTCTACCATATCAGTAATTCAAAGTCTTCTGCTGCTACTCTACATTCTTCAATACAAAGACTTGTGTGTGTTAGAACAACTTATAACAAAATTTGACAGGAGCTGAATTTTCAACATGTGATGGTGAGAGTTCTCTTCTAGAATCCAGCTTCAATTAGATGATTATTAGCATTATGAAGTGCACCTATAGTGATCATAAGAGTATGAGTCACAAGTACCTCAACTATTCACAGATGGCCTAAATACCAGTAGGGGTACATCAGCTCTCAATGGTAGGGGAGGAAGGGACTTCCCAAAAACCGAGAAGTGCTTTGTCCAAGGTACATTAGAGGCTTACTTGTTTTAACAGTGGTGTTAGAAAGGAGGGGCTGAGAAGAGTTAGGTGGTTCCACATAATGAACTAGTGGTACAGCTGAAGCTGAAATAACTATCACCTTATGAAGACAGCGCTTTGTTGACAGTTGTCAATAAAAAGCCTCAGAGCACAGACAGTGATTGCTCTGTTGGTAGTTTCTTACTGAACTCACAGCATCAGCCATTATGCCAATGTATCTTATGAGTGTAGCTTCCATTGTATCACCACTATGGAAATAAACGTCCTATCCATCTTCAAGGAAGTATAAGTTCCATTTTTAGGAACATGAATAAGTGCCAATTATTAGAAGGAAGCTCAAGTCTACTCTTTGACAACTGGTTTTGGTGCACAGTTTTATGATTTTTCATCATACCTGTCCAATCCAACACAGCAAGTAAGAAGGCTCCAGAGATTGGGCTACCTTGAAGGCTTCATGAGCTTGCTGTAAAACAAAGATAACAGTGCTATTGAACTGCCTGGTATGGTAACAGGGTACTTCTGAGTACACACGAGTATTAACATTATCAGATATTAGAAGAGATTTAATGGATCAAATTAGGTCACCACTAAAACATTGACTGTGCCACACAGAACAATGCATTGCCCAGAGAAATAAACAGGTTTACTCTTAAATAAAATTTAAAAAAATATTCAAAACTTTACAACATGAAAGTTACCCTCTCTTCCAAATATACTTCCTTCTCATAACACCAAAAGAGTTCAGAAGCTAAATTAAGCCTTGGAACAAGTAATATTTAAAAATATGACTCTGGGAGGATCCAGTTTTGAAAATTTGCTTTTCTGTAACACAAGCAGTTAAACACATGCATTTTCAAAAGCATAAAACTGATTATCACAGACAAGTCATCTCCCTATTGACTGCATATGCTTAAGAGTTCCTCAATTTGGCACAAGGTGAAGGAAGTGTTAGCATTAGTAGTCTAAGCAGCAAGCAGCCTGTAGTATCAAGTTACTTTTATTAAAAAAAATTCTGACCATCAGATTTACAATTAAATAAGATTTCTTTAATTCTAACCAGCAAATAGGACAGGATGTTCTTTAGCTGCATAAGAGCTCCAGGCTTCACTTAGGATGTACTGTAATTTTCCTCCAGAGAAACTATGTAAGGTTAGAGTGTCACAGTAAATCACACATCTGCTGATGAACAGAAAGTAGCTACTTATGGGAACTCAAACACTGAAAGTTCAGCCTGTGACAACTAAAAGTTCTTTGTCAAACCTGGCATGCTCCAGTTTGACTAATCACTTCTCAGTCCTTCCAATAAGTTTTCATTCCATCCAGTTGCTTGCACAGCAACCTCGTCAATGCAGCAGAAGTTCACACTTAACCTTACTCCCTCCAGAAGAAATATGTAATTCATTTGTGTTCCTGAAGTCAAGTGTGGGTACCAGTTTAATTTCTTTTGAAGGAAGTATGTTTCTTGAATTTGAAAGGGACTTTATTCTCAGTTTCCCCACACTCCCATCTGCAGATACACCCTTAGAAAAAAATGGAAAGGTAAATAATATTTGAGGATGGGAAATAGATTACCTCAATGTTTCCAGTTGCCAGATACAAAACCCCCAAGTTGGTCCAGGCAACAATATTCTAGATAGAACAAAAAAAGTTAAAATCACTATGCAAAAATAACACTTGCACCAGGGGAGAAGTTTTAAATGCCCACTTGAAACAGATGGAAGCTGCCTACAGCACTTACAATTTGCTCAGCTTGAACAGATTTGATGAAGGAATGTTGAGCAAGAGCATAATTCCCAATAGCTGGGGGGAGAAAGAAAAAAGGAGAGCTAGATTTAACGGAATTTCAAAACACGGAATTTCAAGTTGCCTTCCAATTTAGGTTAATACAGAGCTAGGCCTTTTGCTGAAGACTTACCACTACAAGAAGCAACTACACCAAGTGCATTCCAAAAAAGATGATTTTTGCTGTCAAGTCTTACAGCTTTTTTGAGACACTGGAAGAAATTCAAATGTGGATTATAATCATTAGGAGAGCAAAAACTAAGTCTTTATGCACTTACTTATTCAGAGATGTACGTTTTATTGTGGACAGAGAGAGTATGAAGAGAAGCATGAACATCAATTTAAAGAATGTACCAGGAAAAACAGGCAATACCTGCAAAGACTTCTCTAGCAGTTCACTGATCTCATTCATGTCAGTGCCCATTGCTGTGAGGTGCTCTGCTTGTCGATAATAATTTATTCCAAGATCACACCATATGCTAGGCAAAGGCATCAATTTTAAAGCTCTGCCATAACACCTACAGAAACATGAATCACAGAATCAATTATTCCAAGTCGCTACATAAAGAGCAGAAAGCCAAAAGAACATTCAAAAGAGTGCTTAAAAATCTAAACCAGCAAAACAAAATCAGACAAGTATGGGAAGCAAAAATCAACTAATACATTATCATCACAGAATCTATCCTGGTCTAAAGGCAGTCTGTAGTCCCCACCACTTGTGAAGCCACAGGTGTGGTTATGTAGGTGTGCATTAAATCAAAGCTCTGTCTGTTACATTATGCATGCTTTTACTTAAAACAACCTCAGTCATTTTTACAGTTTATCAGACTTCCCCCAGGAACTATCTGACTTTACAGATAGTGTTTGAGATTCACTAAGCAGCTACATTTCTTCATCTTACACATCCAGCTCCAAAAAGCTCAGAGGGAGTCACAGAAGAGGCTGCAGAAATACTACAAATATTTTCTAGATCATGAACTTCGAAACAAGGAATTTCCTCTTCCAGTGTACTCTAAACCTCTAAATTTATGACATTTTTATAAGAATGAAGTACAAACAGAAAGCTAAAAGTATTATCTTGGACTTCAGTTGTCCTGGGAGAATTAGTTAGCAAATACTGCAATCACTCCATTTAAAGAGGCATGATTTGTGGAATAGCAGGGAGGATATAGTCATGCTCTGGAGACAGAAACAAGGAGAAAAGCAGGTGCTAGATGAAGTGCTGATAGCCACTGTGGCAACAGAAGAAACATACTCTGAAATGAGTAGTGTAACTTGGAAGAAACACAAGAATCTATTTACCCACTGTGCAGGTGTCAACAGATCAGCATGTTTTTCATTTTCCAGAAATTAGGTACTCTAGAATATTTGAGACTCCATAGAGTCTCAAGCTGCCTAGGAGCTCTTGATAATAAAAAAAAGTATTACCTTCCTCCCAGTATGAGCAGCTCATTTTTCTTCAGCACCTGTTTGTCTGCGTTTTTACCCATTTTTCCCCAAAGAAGGGATCCTAGTACTTGAACATGCACTTTGCTTGGTGAAATAACATGCACGCTAGTACAGGTATCTCCAAGAAGTTTCCAGAGGCAAGATATATCAGGACGGTGCTTTATTGCCCTGTAATTAATTAAACAGAAAACCCACCCAACACTCATTCAGGCACTTCAATATCCTTTTCTGAAGAGAAGTTCGCCACTTTGAAGAGTGGCAAAATCTCAAATGCAATTCATCAATGAGCTGTTTTATTTTTTTTAATTCAGTTTCTTCCTATTCAAGCTATAGGTCTAAAAGGTCAAAATCAAAAAAGAAATAAAAAAAAAAGAGAAACTGCAAAATGCCAATATATTCCAACATCGTTGGGACTAAAATTCTAAAAAGTAGCCATTATCTATCAACATGTCAGCTGACTACACACTCCCTTGCATTTTAGAGAACTACCATGTCATATTACGAGACACGACTCATCTGCAGAAACCTGATGGACCTTCTTTTCCAACAGTAGTTATTTCAAGACTTAAATTAGGACACTAAAGCATTTTATATGAAATGTAAAACAAAAAGATTGAGGGAAGGAAGGAATATTTTCCTCTTATACACTATTTTTGGTAGGAATCCCCTTCTTCCAGTCCTAAATATCAGGACTGCTGAAAAGAACTGTGTGTCATTTCACACTTTTGTTATAATCAAATGATTCTGTATCTTTAAACAGAAAAAACCAAAACTCTATAATAGCCATTCATTTAAGCAGCCTACATTTAGAAATTATTCAAACCATTTTCAATAAGCATATGCTCACTTCTAGATTAGAAGCCCTGGTCCATTTGATTCAGTTTAACTGAAAATCCTCAAACACTTAACTTTTATTCTTCTGCCTGTCATGCACAATCCCATCAAAAATTAAATAAGTGAGTATTTAGTACTAACCTTGTAAAATATTCAAGAGCCTGCTCTATGTAATCCACAGCCTTCCTATCCAAATAGTTATCAAGGGCTGATCTTGCCAGCATGAGATAGCATTCACCAAGTCCTGAAAATAAAAGAAAATATCCTCTATGAAAAGAGATATGCTTTTATGATAGGCTTAAAAATAAGGTGGGGAGGAAGGGTGGAAGCCTGCTCAGTGTTCTGCTTTATAAAAAGATTTATGCCCTGCACTGATTATAAATTTATCACAAAATCAAAAGATCCACAATGCTCACAACAGAGATTTTGCTTTTAATCTATCTTGTCAAGTGTGAACTGCAGAATAATTTGCATATTAAAATAAACATAATTAATTATAAGAACCATAGCATTTAAGCTTTGGGTTTGTCCTCAAATAGTAAGTAAACCCTTCATGAGCAATCTGCTCTGTGTTGGCAAGTCTTTGACAAATACAACAACTTGCAGTTTACACATGTCAAAAATCATTCCTGAAACACAAAAGAAGAAAAAAGAATGTCACAGTAGGCAAAAGGGAAAGTCTTTTTTTCAGGAATACTTGAAGCCAACATTATTTAATCCTATTTATGTATGAATTTACTTCATATGGTGCACTGGGTCTGGCTTTGGCTGCTGATGAGCAGTGTTTGGAACAGCACCAAGGCGGTCTCTCTGCCATCCCCCACTTCAGTAGTAGGCTGGGGGTGATCAAAATCTTGAGAGCAGACACACTCAGGACATCTGACTCATGCTGACCAAAGGGATATTCCATATCGTATCACATCTGTTCAGCAATAAAAGCTAAGAGAAAGGTGGAAGAGGTAGGGGGGCATTTGTTATTACATTTGTTTTCTAGAGCAACACTAGGCAGACTGAAGTCCTCCTTCACGAGAAGTGGTAGGATTTTGCCTACTGATGGGAAATAAAGAATAAATTTTGTTTTTCTCTGCTTCCACATATGGTCTTTGCTTTTGCTTTATTAAACTACATTTATCTTGCCCCACGATTTTTTTCCATCTTATTTTCTCCTCTGCTCACATCCTGCTGAGAAGGGGAGTGACAGAACAGCTTGGTGGGCAGCTGGTGTCCAGACAAGGTGTAGAGAACTATCAAAAAAATAGAGAACTGCTAAAAACCAATTTGTTTTACCATCACCTAAGCTCCACCATAAAGACTTGCAGCCAGACAATGGTTGCAAAAACAAGCTGTTCAGTTAACCACCACCTGCAGACTCTGTGCACAAACAAGGTATATCACACACATGTCATGTAGATATCAGTGCTTTAACCTACAGACTCTAAGTGCACCCCATGAATGTCGCGTGAACACCAATCCCTACGTGCAGTAAACGTGTTATTGCTACTGACTCTGTGGCGGACATACCATTGCTGTAAGTCTATACATGGCAAACGTGCCATTGCTATAGCCTACCATAAAGCATGCTGCCCAGCCTGTATATAAGCAAGTACCTGACATGCCTGGACAGAGATCTCCCCCACTGAAGGACAGAAGAGGAATGGATCTACAGAATGCCATTGGATCCATGGTGGTGACTGTACCTTGCTTTCTGTAATTACCTTTTGCTTTTTCCTACTTTCATATTTCCTCCCTTCTCTCCTTTTTAATAGGGAATAAAAGTGAATTATAGTTTTGGTTACAAACATTTGGCCTCGTTTGTGTCTTCATCTTGCTTCGGCTATATCTGAACTTTTCTCCTCTCCGCACTTGTGGATTGAGAGACAAGATTTGCCTCTCTGCACTCTGAAGATTGGAAACCAAGGTCAACCCACCACAAATGGAAATAAATCCCACTGTTAAAAAGGAACTGCATCTCATGGCACAATTTCTAGCATTTTGGAACCAGTAACTGCTTGGTTTATATCTTGCTGGCACCAGCAGTGATTCTGTTGGGCAGTAAATCACTGGATATGAGTACCATTCACTCTCTTACACTGACAGTTCTGAAGCCATTTTCCTCATGCCATTGTACTCTGTACCTATACATGTCACTTTAGTCTGGAAAAATCCAATCAATGAAGTTATACAGGAGGAAGTAGAGGCGTCAACCAGACCAACTCTTTCAACCAAAAGCCTACTGTTAATAATAACCCAACACTTCTGACTTAAGTCTTACAAGAATCAGTTTAGATTCACCCAAAAATCAATAGGCCTTGCATACAATGAAGGAATACTTGAAGATTCATACCAGTATCAAGGAGCAAAAAACATCTTTTTCAGAGAGGGACATAGGGTGAGAATGACTGAAGACTAAGTGGCAGGGAAAATGCAAACAGAACAATTATTCATTGTTTATTGTTATTTTGATAATTGTTTTGTTATTTGTTAATTTGTTACTAAAATTTTACATAATCCCCGTATTATATAATTTTAGAATCACAGTTCCATCACCAGGAAGAAGTTCCAGTTGACCCATTTCTCTCTGCTTCTAGCTATGTATATTGAAGATTTCTACTCTTGCCACCTCTAACACTTGTGAGATCTCTTGGGATTTACTGCTATTTTTCGGTACTTGCAGAAGCTCAGAGTGTTCTGGATCACTAGCCTAACACAAGAATTGAGGAATGCATGATCAGGAGCAGCAAAAAAGTAGTATATGCCCTCCTCTTTGAAATAGCAGTCTGATTCCATTGCCCATTGAGTCAATGTTTTACTGGTTAGGTGAAACTGCAGCACTGTTAGCTGTCTTCCTCTATCTGCAATTCTTCCACCCACTTGGCCTGGTAGGCCAAGGATTAATTACCTTTCATACTTACCTGAAAGAGAAATAATCACTCCCACTCGTCATGATTTAAGAGTTCTTCAGATATTTGAAGGCTACTACAAACTAGCTTTCATGCAGGGGATCACATTGCTCTACATACCCAATATATAACCCTATCCTTCCATGCAGGAAAACCTCAATACCCCAGGAACCCTTCAAAAGACTGAAGCACTACAGTGTGTAGAGGGAGAAAGAGTTAATACTTTCAAATTCAGACACATTACCTTTCAGTGCAGGCACATAGTTTTCTGTCTTCTTTAAAATTTGTTGATAGGTAGCTATAGCATTTTCATATTTGCCTAGAATCTGCTCAAGTGCTGCAGCTCTGTAAGTGCTGTACATGAGCCCTGGGTTCAGCTCACTTGCTCTCCTGAAGGATTTCAGAGCTGTTGAGTAGCTACCTCTGTTCAAATAAGCCTCCCCTAGAGACTCCCAGCAGTTGGAATCCTTTGGATCAGCTCTGAGAGCTGCCTGCAAACTGAAGATATGAAGATATAAATTTATTTAAATAAAAGGTGATACAATTTAACATAAAATATTTCCTTGCATTACATACTCTCAGAACACTAATTCTGCATTATACACTCTCAGGACACAAATGCACAATTATACAGAACTTTTAAACACAGCATAGTATCACTTTCATCTTCAGAGGACATTACACAAGTTTGGGCTTTGTACCTAACCGTGGCTCATTATTCAGTGCTATACCAGGCTCGTCTATGCCTGTCACCAGGCTTTTGGTACAGAACACTGCTATGATAACAGGACTACATTCTAAGAATTCTGGAACAGAAGACAGACACAGCTCGCTCAGACTCATTTCCCATTGTTTAGTACAAGCAATCCTATAATCAGCTAACTTATTTTCAAAACTTGCTATGATCAAAGACCGTTTCATTGGGATTTATAGAAAAGGACTTAAACCAATCACCAGTTCTCTTACTCAGCTACTGCTTGTGACGGCTGACCACTTCTCAGGTAATAAAGTCCACGATGAAGCCAGGCCCATTTTGCTGTACCAGGGCTTGCTTTTTCAGTTACCTCATTCAGGATTGACAGAGCAGTATCCTAACAAAGCACCAAAAATGTCAAGTTAGTAAACAATATATGTTTTTTAAATGCTCTGATGACTTTGTATGCTTTTCCTGAAAGCAGCAAGGTGGAGGATGGAAAAAAGAAGTGACACAATTTAAATACGGAAAATGCCCTAGCTTTCTTTTCATGTTTCCTGCTGAAAAAATTCCTCATCTACATCATTCATGTGATGACTCCAATGGTTCTCCTACCCTTCTCCCCAGATAAATTTAGTTCAAAATTGGAGCATAAAATTGAAGCAGGTCCACCTACGAAAGCTAATAAGCAATGACAGAATATCTGTTTTCAGATCTTAGTGTCAAATACAAAGGAAACCTGAAGTGATTCCTCAAAGAGAAGGACTAATAGAAAAACAAAACAGCAGTAATCTGAAATTCTGAATTCACAATACCATGTCTCTAAGTTCCACACTTAAGTCTACAGCTGCTGTTCCAGATTCTTCATCCATTTCGTCCAGTTCAAAAGCCTTTTTATAGCAACCACGAGCTCGACTTTTATCTCCAGCAATGTCTCTGTAGTAGTTACCTAAATAAAAAAAGGCACTTCCCAAGTAGCTGTCCAATTTTGCAGCCTGTAAGGAAATATGAACACAACATAAGACAGCATTTTGAAAGATTATAGTGATAGACAGGTCCAGTGATAACTACTTGTTTAATCTCTGCTTATCAACTTTTTTAAGCCCTTTCTATGACATACTGAGTTCTCAAACTTTATTTTAGATTCACCCAGATTACGTGAGTTTTAAGTATCTGCAAAATATGCTACAAGCCTCATGACACAAAGCATTTTGTACACGAAGTACTAACAAACTATTTGTGCTAGTTAACATCCCATAATTTTCATATTCTACTGTTTCAACCATTATGCTCATATTCTTGCTATATTACATCCCAATTAACTCCAGCCTTTTCTAAAGTTAAAGTTCCCTCTTAGATGCACTTGGCTGATTTGTTTATACTTAAGAACCCACAGCCTCCAAGCAGCAGTAAACACCTTTGTCAATAATAATAAAGAACAGATAAAATATTTTAAAACCAAAAGTACTATCCACTTCAATTATGCTCACTAGTACACTCTGCTGTAACTGAAGTGCAAACAGTAGGCAATGACTTTAGTTGTTAATACCTATCATGAAGTTATATGGTTTATAATGCTTTTTTTGTATACTCCCATGTTATCAATACAGATGTCAGGCTAAATCTTTCGGATTCACATTAAAATCTATGTTCAGAGAAAAAGCCACAATCACTAAAAAGCAAAAGATCAGGAAAAGCATATAAATTGTGTGGGTTTACAGACTTAAATCCATGGACCGACAGTGAATCTCTAACACCATTCTCAACTTTTTTTTTCCTTCCTCACTTTTCTTCCAGTTTGAATATTGCCCTCCCCGTTTCTAAATGTCTTCAAAGATCTATGCCAGTCACCAAGAGGCCTCAACATTCCAACTGTCGAGGAATGAAGATTGTGGAAATCACCACTATGTTTGGCTAATTCAAAGGCCTCAAGAAGTAGGTGAAAAGAAGAAAACAAAAGCAGGGAGATTCCAGGTAGCTGCACAGCTCCCTACAGTGCCTTTTTGCACAGCTGAAATTGGTTTACAGGCTCTGGAGGCTTATATATTGTAACAAGCAGAATATTCAAGTCTGTCACTCCATTCAGCATATTTTCCATATTTGGTTTCTGATATAGAAAAACACTAATTCTACATGAACAGTTAAAGCAGTCTTTACCTTCAAGAACTGAGTGAGTGCTTTTCCTTTGTCTTTTTTTGTCTCATCACTCATGAACCAATATGTGAGCCCCAAGTACTGATGATACTCTGCAGTTTCTGCCTTTCTTTCAATAGCATTCAGAAAACTAAATGAAAGGAACACAGGCCAGATCAGACAAATTCTGAAAAGCTGCAAAACTCTATATTCTACTCCCCCATAACATTTCCATGTTAGAGGACAGAAAAAAAAAAAAAGTCTACCTTCTTTCTGCTTGTTCATAGTTCTTTTGGGAATAATGGATGTAACCATCTAGAGCATGGGACTCAGCCAGATCAGGGTGGGACAACAGAAGCTCTTGTGAAATCTGAAAAAGGATGTAATTGTTTCCTAGTTATTTCCTCCATGAAACCCAGAACTGCACTTAGCTTATAGGAATAACAATAAAGCACTAACCTTAGAAGCCTCATCCATTAAACCTTTGTTTAGATAAGCCTGGCCCCTTACAGCTGAAATCACTGGATCACTGCTTGCATCTACAATCTAAAAAATCAAGTAATAAACACCATCAATTTATTCTCTCCCCACACTAAGAAATCAAAGGTGTGAAAAGCAGGCAGATTGCATGAAGATAATGAAAAGAAAACATTTGCATGCTTTCTCTATTACACCAGAAAAGACTTAGACAGAATAATTCTGACAAAGAACAAGTATAAGATATTAGAGAGCAAGGACAAAGGTACAGAAGCACGAAGAACAACAAAAAACAATGAAAGTGTGAGACAAAAAACAAGGGGAAGCAACCATGCTATCTTAAAGTATCTTCATGACTAATGACAAGTGAACAAAGGACATACGAAGCAGGATTAAAACAATAATTCAAATTAAGGCGAACAGCAGCCACAGAACTTGCATGAGCCCAGCAGCAGTGAGCAAGAACAGACAATGTCAAAAGCAACAACTTCTAAAATTAGAATTGTGAGTGAAAAAGAACCTAAAAAAACCCTAAAAAAGCAGAGATGAAAGAAATGTTTGAATTACACTATAGCTGGTAGGAACGGTCTAAATCACAAGAATGTAGAAAGGAGGCAGGGATAGAAATACACAGCTTGAGTACAGAAAGATGAGAGCACTTTTTAAAATTTAAAAAAACTACAGCATTTTAGTCCATGAAAATACCTGCTCAAGTGCTTTAATGGCTTCTTCTGCAGCATCAGCATCAGCTATTTTAATCAAAGTCTCTGCTTTCAACTGAAGGACAAGATTCTTCCACCGAAGATTAGGACCCTCAGGAATTTCAAGAGCCTCAAGAGCTGTTGACAAGAAGAACCTTTCATCAAGTAAAGCTAGGAAAAAACAAAACTACAAAGAGCAGCGCTGTTCTAAATATATTTAAAATCTTGTTCATTCCAATTTTTCAGCCTAATAAAGCACCATTTGAACTGCTCTCCCCCATATTTAAAAAATTGTCCTGTAAAATTTCAATTCATTCAAGTTTAAAAACTAAATCAATTTTAGGGAGGTCCTCTCAGACACATGGACACTGATTGCTTTCTAGCTGCTGGCCATATAAATGGAATGCTACCTTCTGTCCCATTTGAGTTCTGAAGAAACAATGACCTTTCAACAGACAAGTCGTTTTACACTTCAGTATTTAAAGAAAATAATATTACTGAAACCAGGGATTTACCTCTGTGCTTTGTACCTTTCTACACAGTACTGCTTACTTTTCCGGTGCACAGTATAATCTCACTTCAGAGAATGAAGGTAACTTTGTTGAGCTTCAGGATTCTCCAAAAGCAAGAAGTTCCTGCATAATTCAACTAATTGTTTTTATTTTCATGTATAATGAACTTTTGTCTGACATGATACAGTCAGTAAGACAGGCCAAGCAAAAAGCAATGCTTCCCCAGAATTCTCTCCAACTTTCCACAGATTCTTTGGACTCAAGGAAAATGTCTGCATCAACTGCATGTTAGCAAAGAGCAATACCTTAACTTACCCTTTGCATTGAGAAACAAAACTTTGTTCGTTCTGAGCCTGCCATTTTAGTTGCATTTGTTAGTAACAAGACCTCACAGAAGAAAACAAAACACTTTTTTTATATTCCATATCACTTGCACCTTCACAGATTTCACATTTTTCTCTTCTCCAGGCTGGAAAAGGACTTGAAAGTCTATTTACTTCTCATATGCTGCATTTTTCATATATTTGATCATCCTTATTTACTAGTCTATTAACTTCTACTATTATTTTCTTTTCGAGATGGGATGGATGGGTATCAAAACTGCACACAGATTGCACCATGCTGCCAATCTGTTTCACTAACCATTTCTTTCCCTGAAATTGCTAATATTTGACTTGCCTGTAAAGCATAGAAGATGAAAGAAGCAGTCCTATTTTTTCATACAGAATGAGGACCCTTCTGCACTCTACTTCAACAAGACTGTAGGATACCTTTGTGGGAACACTTCTTCCCACAGCTCTATGCTTCTGCATTTAAGACTATAGAATTTTATTAATTTTTCTAACACTTAGTTACACGCTCAGGTAATCCCCTCAAAGTTTTGCAGCCTCCTTTGAATAGAAGCAAACTATAACCTTATTACTCAACAATCATAAAAAGCACAGGTATTGCTGAAAATGTCAGACACCTCCTTCCAGCCTGAAAACAGACATAATTACTATACCGTGCTCTACCTTTTAACTTATTTAAAAAAAAAAACCCAACACTCAATGATACAACTTTAACTCTTAACCCAAGGCAACTTAGTTTCTTTAGAATCATAGAATCAACTAGGTTGGAAAAGACCTCCAAGATCATCAAGTCCAACCCTTGATCCAACACCCCTCTGATTTACTAGACCATGGCACTAAGTGCCACATCCAGTCTCATCTTAAAAACCTCCAGGGACGGAGAATCCACCACCTCCCTTGGCAGCCCATTCCAATGCCTGATTACTCTCTCTGTAAAAAATTTCTTCCTAATATCCAACCTAAACCTCCACCGGCACAGCTTAAGACCATGCCCTCTTGTCTTACTGATGGTTGCCTGGGAGAAGACACCAACCCCCACCCGGCTACAACCTCCTTTCAGGGAGTTGTAGAGAGTGATGAGGTCTCCCCTGAGCCTCCTCTTCTCCAGGCTGAACACCCCCAGCTCCCTCAGCCTCTCCTCATAGGACTTGTGCTTGAGTCCTTTCACCAGCCTTGTTGCTCTTCTCTTGCTCCAGCATCTCAATGTCCTTCCTGAATACAAACCCACAGGGAAACTAGTCATGTAAGAGATCTTATCAATTACTACCTGGAAGTCTCCCTTATCTATGTGCTCACATGCTCTTTTCAAGGGGTTCTAAAAAAAAGGCAACTTTATAAAAGCCATGCTGTCTATCCCCAAAATACTTTTTCTACATCAATTCTCTAACTCTAAAAATTCCAGTTTTATCTAAGTCAACCATTTAACATACTAGACTTGTCAGTGGTTTCTCCAAACTCTCCTACAACCCTTTTTAAAAGTTAGAGCCATGGTATCTACTTCCAAGCATTCGGGTGCCAAGACAATTTAAGCAAGCAACTCCTTAAACCTCTTAGTACTCCAGCATTTTCCTCTTCATAATCCTTGGTCAATTCTTAGGTAGGGAAAGATGGGAAAAGAATTACCACATTTTCATTCTTTCTGCGATCAATTTCTTTTTACCTGCTTTGTTCAGTTTTCATATTTCCTCCACCCAAATTCTCAGGTCTTTTGAATCTCCCTCCTTGGCAAGTACTTTCCCTTGCTGTCAATAATTTACCATGACTGTTCAGCCAGGTTGGCATACTTTTGCCTCTTCAAGTCTTTCTTGAGAAATTTTTCATTGCATTTGTCTCTGTCACTAAAAAAGTCTACTTTGGCTGCTCCTTCGTTTATAACCATCAGATAGTGGCTCTGTTCAGATTAGATATGCATCACTGGATCATAATAACTGCCCTCATTCCCAGCTAGCACAGATGAAGTTTTACACTGAGTGAGGTTTTCTCAGATGCGGTGTACTATGCATCATTTCTGCATTTTACATTAACTTGATTGAAAACTTATCTTTCAGGTTGTAATACAAAGTCTACCAGACTAAATACTGGTGACACATACCCTTGTGGTTTCAGGAAATTATTTGTTGTTTGGCAGCATTGATCAACCACCAGCTGAAGTAGCACGTCAGAACATGCAAACCTTCTAAATGTCAACCATCAGACAGCTTTCTGGTTCCGATTAGCCAAGCATTTTCTCTCTTCCTGAGATTAAGCAGCATAAAATACTGTTCAGCTGTCATAAACCAAGAGAGGCAGCAAAAGCTGCGAGACTGCAAAAAGCAAGGGACTATGCCTGCTGCTAACTCAGACCTAGGACACAAAGGCCACATTGGCTCGACCAGATAAAGCAGTGTACCTCTGCAGTTGCTCTTTCAGTTAGCAAGCAGTTACCTTGATTGCAGGACAGGACAGCGTTTCTGTATTTGTGAATTTTCACCTGTGCCTCTGCTAAATAATGCCACGCTGCTGGACACTGGTTAGTCTTCTGTAAACCTAGTCGGAGTTTAAGAAAGGCAATTAAAAAAGTTGCTTAGGGTTGCTAAGAAACTATAGTTGGGAGATGCCATATTACCATATAATGCCATCAAAAACATTATCAATCAGATAAAGAAAAAATTAACTGCAAATCTTGTTGAGTCTTATTTTAGACAGTTTTAGACATACACACCTCCATGCAAGAAGGCAAAAACTAAGAAGCATTTAAGTTTCAGTTAGGCTTAATTTTGCATATAATGTTACATATACTGAAAAAAAAAGGGGGTAAAGTGAGAAAATACAAAACACTGGCTTAAGGTACACTTTTCTTTCAAAAAGAAGAAAATCCTTCACTTTGTTGTTGATCAAACCTATAGATTGCTTTATAAAGTTTTTCTTAGAAACCAGAAAAGGCCTATAGAACTTCAAGACAACAAAAATTAGGATGGCAAGAGTGTTTCACTGAAACTTCTTAATGAACCTGCCTTAATTAAAGATTCATTAATAAAACTGAATTTCTGTCTTCTAAAATATAACCATAATGCCTGGAAGCTTCAATGCCTAAGATGCAAACACTTGGCTCATTGGGAAAGACAAAATTTCCAAGCTTTATACATTGATACATTATACCAACAGCCTTGTTCTTTGCATTCTTCCCTCATGTAAAAGTAAAAATAGCGGAAAAATTAATATTAATTAAAATAAAAATACTATCTTTTGTCAAAAACATAATGTATGTTTCATCAAAACATAGAGTGGCCATTTAAGCCTAAGAATTTGCTTTTCATGGAGCACTTTTTCCTCTTAAGCACATGAAATTTTATTTCACATTTTAGGCAAGACATTATTTCACTGTGGGTAAGATACTGCAGAACATTCCAAAATTCAGTTTCAGAAACAATCTCATTCTAAACCTAGGAGAATGGATGCAGGATATCACAATGTTGCCTGACTGATTCATGAACATTTACATCCCAAATAGTTATTTAGCCAATATTCACAATAAGCTGCCATGGCCAGCACAGTGAGGGTGGGGAGTCTCATTTTCCCACTAGTTTACTTATGAATACTTTACAAAGAGCTTTACCATTTCAATACAAGTAAGTTAATGACAGATGAGTAAGCCAACTCCTCAGCAAATATGGCTACTGTAAAACAACAACAACAAAAAGAAATTCTTCAAATATCTCTTTTTAGATACTTAAGGTAAGTATTTATCCAAAGCAAGTGTTCAAGAGGTCTTAAAATGAAGTAACTTCAAAGGAAATTCATCTTTGTTCAGGCAGAGAAATGCAGTGATTCAATCAGAGAAGGTGTATTACATTTTACTTTATAAATTCCACATTCCTTCATTTATTGCTATTGCTCTATTTATTGTTTCATCTAGAAATTTCCCCAATAACAGTAGGACTAAAAAGAGTTTACATTAAAACACTACAGAGCTGACTATAACACCAATGACAGACTTCAGAGCTGTTATACTTAAGCCATATTTTAAAAAAATTCAACACTCAATTAGAAAAAGTGTGAGTACCCTCTTAAAGGCTGGTCTTAGAACTGGCAAAGTGCTATGCAAGTGTAAGATATATATAACTATTCCATATAAACTAGCTGGTGTTCAAGTTACAGACTACTTATACCACATATTACATATTTACCTTCAGTAAGACTCTTAACAGCCTCCTTGTATTTCTTTTCTTGGAGGCATTTTATACCAAAACCAATGATGCCTGGACCACTACTTGCGTCCATCTCCAAAAGCCTAGAAAAACAGTGCAGGGCCTCTTCTGACAAAGTACCTGGTTCCAGAAAAAGACACATTTTATAGAGTTTTACATTAAAAAAAATGCAACAGCATACCTTATCTACTTAAATGACCTTTGAGTTCAAAGTAGTTTTTGAAAGGCATTACATACTTATCACTCTATCCCATAAACAACTCAAAAACCCAGCAGTAATGTAAATACTCATTATCCCCAAACAAAATAAACTGACAGTCTGAAATCTGAATAACCACTTCTGTTAAATTACTACAGGTATACTTCCTTTATTAATAAAAACTAACTCCTTCATATGCTTTTCATTTAAGTCCAGGTGAGTACTCACATGTCAAAATCTACCACAAATAAATCAAAATAATTTCTTTCCAGAGTAGGCCTTGTGTACCTACAAATCTTCTGTGATGAGCTTGCTGAAACAACCTTGCTGTGACACCATATAATGTCTTTGTTTAATTTTAACTGATACCACTAACTTTTGACACTAGTGTTTAGCTATGATTGTAGTCTTGGCAGTGCTAAAAGGAACAATTGTGACTTGCAGCAAAAATCTTTGGACTATTATTTTCTTTTAAAAATTATTAATTTATGTGACATAATGGTTGCCTTTGATTTGCATTTGGTAAAGAGGACTTAAAGACTGAGTTACAAGCCTACAAATGCAGGGCATGAAGGACTAAGACATAGTTGGAATGACTCAGATATAAACAAACAGCCTTACTAAAATATAAGCATCCTTCCCACTCCAACAAGCCTTTGGGAGGGTGACATTGTCAGAGTACTGGTATACAAGAACTGTGCCAAATTCTTCCTTTGAAATTAGTTTCTGCCTGTTTCTTCAAAACATTAAGCATTTTTAAATGTTTTACGAATTTAGAGTCTGGTTTGTCTTCATCCTTTTTAATACAAGTCAAAAATTCGCCCTTGTTTTCTGCTGCTGCATTATCTCATGAAGCCTACCTTCAAAACTGGAAAAGGCATTTTTCTGCCTAAGCTAAAAGTTATTTCTTTTTATATAAACCAGAGGTGTTTTCTTTTCCTGATCTTCTTTCCTTGTTTTAAAAATAAAATCAACTTCTGATGCCTTAAGAAATAAATTAAATACCAAAATCTAGTAATTATCTTTGAAAATGCTGAGAAAGTGTCCAACACTACTGCACTGTTTAGTGAAGTACTGAAAATAGCAACTGCATACTTTCAGATCCCTGCACTTCCAAACACATCACGTTTTGTTCCTACCAACCTGTCCCTTCCCCGCCCTGGAAAGATTCTCCTTTTCTGCTTAGAACACATATCTAAACAGATCTGTTTATTTCCTATTCACAAGGTACACTTGTTAAGAAAATTTCACAAACATTTGTTTGGGTTTTTTTTTTCCACCAAGAGAGATAATCCGTGTCAAGAATAACCTAAGTGTAGCCCATCCTCGGCCTTACAGCACCAGTTAATACACTCATTTTCTCAAGAAGCTAACCTTCGTTTTTCTAGAGAAACTGCTTTCAAGTTTTGCACAGCGTTCCTTCTTTAAGACCTCACACATTGCCAGAGTTGGACCTAATTCACAGAAGTTTTTTGTCAATTTACAGTCACACTCAGTTACAGAGCTAGGAAATAGCAAGTCATAGGACCAAATACTTCATTTCCAGAAACATAACATAGCAGTAAAGAGTGTACTTGTATCGGGTTATGAAGGACAAAAACTTGGAAACAGATTGTAACAAAACTAACTATAAAAGAAATAATTTAAGCCCCAGAAATGCCTAAATCCATCCTACTCACCTGAATTAACAAAGTGCAAGCAAAGTACTTCTAAAGGATAACTCATGGTAGGATACAAAGCCATCATATCATTACAGGCCTTTTCCAACCTAGTTGCTTCATGAGGAAACTTGGAAGGAAGAAAAGTAAATAGTTATTTTTGTGAACTATCAGATGTGAGATATTATTTATTCACTGATTAAGATACCTTAACATAACCTTACTTTTGACAAGCACTGGATAAAGTCTTTGTAAAGATTTTGGTGGTCTTCGCCAGGAATAGTGTCAGCAGAGTTCACTGCATGTTCAAATGCGGTCAAAAGCTGCATCAAAAGAAAAAAGTCAAAGTGCAAAAAATAATGACTCCAGGGAAATGTTATCTTCATAGAATAGAATATTTCAGTTGGAAGGAAGATACAATAATTATTTAGTCCACATGCCTCACCACTTCAGATCTGACCAAAAGCTAAAGTATGTTATTAAGGGCATTGACCAAATGCCTCTTGAACACTGACTTTCTAGAAAGGCCATTTCAGTGTCTGATCGTTCTTTTTGTAAAACAGTGCTCCCACATGGCAAGTCCTGTGAACCATTCCCATATTAGATTACTAGATCCCAGGGAAAAGAGTTCAGCATCTCCCTTTCCACCTTCTCTTCCTCAGGAAGCTGCAGACAGCAAAGGTCACCCCAGACTCCTCTTCTCCAAACAAGACAAACTCAAAGTTATCATCTGCTCCTTGGAGGACATGCTTTCTAGCCCTTCCATAGTTAACTAGATAGTTACGTATTATCTAGATCCTATTCATTATGTTTACTATGAACAGAGAAACTCACAAAGCAAGTTCCTTATCATGAAGCAGTACTCAGGACCTAAAACATTTTAATTGTCTTGTACAAGATGAAGCAATAATACACTGCTACACAACATAAGACGGCACAAGGCGAAATTTGTAAGAATATACATTCTTCTTCAAACCTAATCCCAACTAAAAGAAGGAACTTAGCTTACTATCCTCTACAGTTAGCTGTAAGCCCTTCTCTCTGCTCTAATCTAGAAATCTAGTCTTTTTTTTCTTGACTCCTTATAGTTTGGAGAACACAGACACCAGAGTGGAGGCTTCCAAACAAGCATGCTAACCAAAAAGTTGCCCAGAGCTTGTCCATGAAATATGGAATAGTGCATTGCCTTCAGTGCTACATCCTTCCAGGTTCAGGTGCTTTACTCAAAACTGCAGTAAAGTGTACTGTAGGTCTGCATGTGAAACCCAGTTCTGACACTTATGCAATTTTTCTTCTATTTTAAAGTTCTTTTTTATTACCAAAAAAGAAACCAGTGCTGCCTGCAGCACCTCTTTTCTCTAGTAGCTCATAAGTTATAACATTTGGCTTCTCAAAAGTAGAGATCCAGACTCAATTTTCTGCTGTCTGAAATGGCTTCAATTTGTATTTTCTGCCTTTCTGGAGCACTGTTACCAACCAGACTAGAGACGAAAAATTTCCACCCTTCGTGTTGAAGGAGGTTCATCTTGCAAGAACAGATACAAAGATAAAACAAAATAAACTTTGTCCATAGAGAACACAAGGATAAGTATAATTCATGATCATTCTGTTTGCTTCCATAAGCTTTGACGCTTTTCTAAGAAGTGAGAGCTTAAAATCTATAGCAAACTATCTAAGATAAACAATAGGTACAAAGAAATGGAAAACCAGCACAAAGCTATCTCTTCCACCCTGGAGGAAAGCAGGGGGAAGTTTGTTGTTTTGAGGAATGTCTGTATTGGTTTTGCAAGCAAGGTTTTGGTAAGGACGGGAGCTAGTGGAGCAGCTTCTGTGAGAAGCTGCTAGAAACTCTGCCCATGTCCGACAGAGCCAATGCCAGCTGGTTCCAAGACAGACTCGCTGATGGTCAAGGCCGAGCCCATCAGCAATGGTGGTAGTGCCCTGGAAAAAGACATTTAAGAAGGGGAAGAAACTGGTGCAACAGCAATTACAGGCAGGGAGAGGAGTGAGAATACGCGAGAGCAAGGAAAGGATCCATGCTGGAGCAGTCTGTTCCTGAAGGACTGCAACCAGTGGAAGCGACCCATGCTGGAGCAGTTCATGAAGAATTTAGGTGCCTCATTGTACCTAAGGCCCATCTCAGGCTGCTGCAAAATTGTTGGTTTTGCTGGAGAAGCTTAGTACCACTGAACATTGAGACAGTCAATTGAGACAAACAGGCTTCAACTGAGGTCCTAACTACATTGTACATATATATTTATCCAGTTGAAGGAGGAGTGAGAAACATTACCAACTGCTCAGTCTTATTATCCTGGTTCCTTGTACCGTCTTTCAGTAACTGGATCATTTTCTTCCAAAGCTGATGAAGCTCTGCCTTTTCTGCACCTTCCTCCTGTCTCATTTGTATTAGTTTCTGCCATGTTTCAGCCACCTGTCAACAGGAACAAATGAACCATGCTGTTACTCTTCAAAGAACTGGAGGTCCAATGTAAGCATACTCAACTCTACCACACTAAGATAGACAACAGAGTAACATTTAAAGTAACAACCCAGATTTACCTACTATCTGATTAAAGCAGTAACAAGTCCCAAACCACTGTGTGGGACCTGTCCACCTTCAAGGTACAGAAAATAAGATAGAGAACACCAAAAGTATGAATTCTGACTCTGGTTCCTGGAGGAAATCAACAGCAGAAATAGATCTAAACAGTCCTTCAATAAACTCTGAAGGAATAAGCCTTATGAACAGAAAGAGAACAGCAGCAGCAGTACATACTGAAATTCCAGTGTGGAAAAGTCAACAGAACTTAAAAGAAAAAATACGATCGCAAAGGCTAACTTCAGTTTCCTGCTCCACTGAGCAGGAAAGTCTGCCTTCATATGCTAAATTATTAGCATTGAATTGAGTTTCAGAAACTGGTATAAAAAGCGGCTTTGGAACAAATTAATAGTCTTGATGCTACGTGATATGTAAAATTTTTCATTTTTCATTGTTGTAAGTAAGGTGGGAAGATGACAGGGAGTACAACAATGTACCGTCTTGTAAGAAAGCAACCTTTTCAAAGAGCAAAGGAAAAGTCACTAGCATACCTCCAAAATACTCATTCTGTAACATTATTACGGAGACTGCAGGAAATATTGCTGTTGAACTACTCAGGCATTCAACAACTCCACCTCATGGCACTGACAAGGGTCACGATTATTTCTGCAAAGCTCTTGAGTGGCTTTTTGTGTCCTTATTGTTGTGCTGGGAATGCAGTACATAAGACTCATGCAATCCAGTTCAAGTTGTGTATGTATCCTACCCTACCCTCTGGAATGAAGCATCAGGGAGGGACAGTCTAGGAGGGGATCACCACACCAGTGAAGGATTAATCAAACACCTAGAATTGGCCAAGCAAGTCAAATGACACCTGACTCACATATATTGCATGTAAACATGCATTTGAGACCATTTGTGACTTCTAGAAATATAACAGAAAAATTATATTCCACCCTTTCAGTCTGTATTCTTATAGCCTTGTCACCTTCTGATGGTTTAATGGATTGCATCCAAGTTTTACAGAGTGGAAAAGAAAGAAATACAGTTAAAATCAGTTCTTCCTGGCTGCGGTCCACAAGGAGATCTTAAGTCGTCTGTGTCCCAAAAAGTGGGGATTCCTTGATGAAAAATAGTTACTTCTGATCAAATTGAAAATTCTTGTTAGGAGAGAGAAAGTAAAGTACTTGACCTACCTCGAAATACTTTTTTTCTTGATGATATAGTTCCACGAGCTTGTTACATACATCACACCATTTCTGCTTGTCACCACTAGAAAGGAGGAAGAAAATCCCAAAAAAACAAGCTAAGTTTTTCACATAATAGTATGATGTTTTCCAAATTCTGGTGAAAAATTTTCAGTAGGTTCAGTTGTCAAACTAATATTTAGAATAAATGCTCCATATCTCCCTCTAGGTTTTATTCATTGCTGCTCTGAATAAGAAAAAAAAGTACTTTTAAGGACTGTACATTTCTTTTTGATCAATTTTCAAATAAAGCAAACAAGCTGAACACTTCTGTCAGTTAAAGTGATAGCTGAGTTAAATTTGTTTAGAACTGTATCTCTTTGAGTCAGATGACATATATTCTGTGATCTTAAAGCAGAGAAAAATAAGCCTATTTATTAATGCAGGCAATGAACAATCAGAGCTAAATGCTTCAAGGCAGTGAGTTTACACAGGAATAGAATAATAAGGAATTCGCTAAACTACTAACCTCAGGTCCAATTAAACTAAGAGTTTTTGCCTTACCAAAAGTGAAGAAACAAGAAACCTTATTTGGTAGAGAAAACCTTAGTAAAAAGTGCTGATCCACTGACATGAGAAGGCTTTAAAAAAATAATCAAAGTCTGTACTGTATATCAGCAATGGCATTCACTAAACTATAATCTGAGACTGAACTAAGGCATTTAATGTCCTTTACCTTTTGTAGAGTTCCAAGAGTTTTTGGTAAACATCTGCTAAGTCTCCTTTGACATCTGTTTGGTTGGGTTTCTCATATAAATTTGCTAATCCCTTAAAAAAAAGCATAAAAATAAGTAAGATTTTATGTCAATGGTTATGCATTATGAGACCACTACCAGTTCTGCCTATAAAAATTATTCCATTGCCTAAAATGGGGTCAAGTGTTAATGTAAAAATTGCTGAGCAGAATTCTGCATAACCTTCTGAATTCTACTCACATTAAGTGAAAAGCTTTCCTCACTTTCTTAATTAATACCAACAATTCTTTGGAACTTACATATATTACATGATCTTGTCTGCAAAATAGGTAATATGCAAAGTAGACTCGGCTGTATGATAAAATCGATATAATATGCAAAAAATATTATATATATATATACAGTCAAGTATTGTAACAAGAAAGCCAGAACCTAACTGCAAAAGTGAGGAAATTTCAACATACACTGAATTCTGGCCCCAACAATTATACTTTAAAATAGTATTTATACTGAAAATACTAAGAACCTGATTACCTTAGAAAAACACTGATTGCTGATATAAGCAATAGACTCAATACGCAACATTATGCTTCACAAATCTCCAAATTACACAACTGTATGTTGTAACTCTATATTGTAATAGGCTGTAATGTACACACCACCCAGCACATAGCTATTTTAAACATACACTTCTGCTTTTAAGTATCAACAAAATTCATTAACAATCCACTTGATGCTGAGAAGTGAAAAACTATGTTACTAGATAAAACATTTTATCTCCTATAAGAGGAGCACTGTCAAAGGTTTCTTGAGCTACAAGGAAGGAAATTTTTACATCAACAAATTTACTGTATTTGTTTCAAATCATGTTTTCCCTTACATGTTTCACAGCTATGTAGTCTACACAAGAAATACAAACTCAAATATACTGAAACTAAAGTTCACCATGGCTTTACATTGCACACACAAGTAATATGAATCTCAGCTACTCCAAAGCTTCTGTGGAACTGAGGGCCTCAAGAAAAGAATATAAAAGTCTTAACTCTGATTTGTTCCTTTATTTTAACTCCATAGTGACACTTTTTAGGGAAATAAAAAATAGGCATTCACGTACCTGCCATGCCAGTAACTGGTTTGGTTCAAGTTCAATAGCCTTCTTATATGCTCCTTTGGCCTGATCAGGTTGCTCTAACTCAGCAGCTGCCAGGCCAATGAATACCCAAGCATTGTAATTATTTTTTTCTTGCTTCAAGACTGCCTAGAGTTACACAATTTTAAGTGAAACAGATGAGAGAAATGTAACTTATAGATCCAGGTATTGCATTTTATCACTACAGTTTGGAGAATTATTTTATAGGGCAATCCTAGAAGTTAAGTAATTTTTAGGAAGACACTCAGATTAGTAACTTCATCTTTTTATGCCAGAAAATGCTTTATATCTGAAGTGTTTTGCTAGTAACCATATCTGTAGCTTAGCAATTCAAGCATTCTTGTGAGGTCTGGATTACAAACTGATTTCTATTTCTCTCATTCTAGATTTAATACTCTTATCACCACACGTAAGCAAATGCAAAGTGAAGAGGAATTAAAGTTTATGCATGGGAAACTAACACGAATGATCAATGAAGTTAAATCTGAAAATCCATCTCAAATGTTATATCAATAAAGTACTCCCCGCTTAGCAAGACCATACAGCTGTAGGGATATGGGAAGAGAAAAAAACCCTGCAAAATATTTACCTTCCAAGTAAAAAAATTCATTACCTTGCAATGTTTTAAGGCTTCCTTATATTCTTTATTTCGTATTGCATCTCTAGCACTCTTTAATGCTGCTTTCACCTCTTTATTTGACATGGTGGCTGCTAAATAAAAAAGGCATATAATCAGTTCTTGTAAAAAGATATACTGACACATACAAAATGTTTATATCCTACTGCAATTGCACAGAGAGCATTTTAAACACAGAAATATAGTGCAATATGCTAAAATGCATACAGCACTAACACCTGATAAATAAAAGTAACATGGGTAAAATTACTCAGGTTTAGCTCCAAGACAGGATACCCTCAATATTCCAAACAGTTAAATGATACAAAGTAGCTACCCCAGAATGAAACTTTTGTTACAGGTTAAGATAAATTTAAGTAGGAGGAGAGGTGTTATAAGAGGCCTTCATTAGACATTAGACTTATGAGAAAAACATCCTGCATATAGTAATTGCTCTTTATAAAAGAAAGTAATCAGCAAACTGCACTTAAGCAGCATACTGCCCTGCATATGTGTTTAAAGGATTGCTAAGGATCAGGGCAGGGCTTTTCTTGCATGCTCTCTACAGCAGCACTATGGCCAGCCTGTCACGCTCTGGTGTGGCTCACCATGGCCCTCTCCCTTGACAAACTCTTACTCCAGATTCTGCTTCTGACTACAGCCGTGAATTGAAAAAGAATAAGTATTTCAGGACACATCAAAGAGACATCATGCTTTTGAACTCCAATAATCATGCACTGTTTCAGTGTATGTGGTAAATATTTTGCCTTAAATGAACTTTAGAAACACCACAGTCAAAGCTGCCTAGATGGGATGACGCTGAGAAACAATAGCGCTGGTGCTAGCACCAAAAGAGATGGGAAAGGTGACCAGATGAAGAACAAAAAAACTTTTTTAGCAGCTGAAAAGCAGAAATAAAGAATGGTTGAAGGGCCCAGTGTTAATTTAGTAATGAAAGGACATGGGATGAGAGTGAATTTCCAAGACTCCTTTAAAACCTAAAAAGAAACCTGTTGAACTTGCATTGCTCAGCAACTCCTGGAGATAAATTTGCTTTTACGAAGGCACTGACGTCTCGCTCATCAAAACCGCACCCTGCCGCGGGCACTGTCCAGCAGGAGCCCCACTGCCACCTACGGAGAAAATACACGTCGCTTCAGCGGAAAGCCTGGCACCGCGGAGGCGGTCAGTCCCTGGAGCAAGGCCGCCCAACATGGGCCGCGGGCGGGGCCCTGGGCCTGCGGGGCGCCTTAGGAAGCGATCCGCGCCCGCAGTCCCTCCGAGTGCGGCCGCTCGCCCGCCGCGGGCCGGGCCGCCAGCCCTCGCGGCAGGGAAAGCCGCGGCAGGGAAAGCCGCGGCAGGGAAAGCCGCGGCAGGGAAAGCCGCGGCAGACTAAGCCGGGCCGCCACGGCCGCCACCACGACCCTTCGCCGCCCCTCTGCTTCACCTCCACCCACCAGCGCCTCCGCCACTTGGCACGGCCGGCCGCGCGCAAGCGCACTCTTACCTCAGGATTGCGATACACCCAGTCAACCGCCATTTTTTCCGGGCACTGTGGGAGATATAGTTCCCGCCTCATGAGGCACCCTGGGAGATGTAGTCAGTCCTCCGCCCCGGGGCACCGTGGGAGTTGTAGGCCGCGGTGCGGCGGTGTCCAGTCCTTCCCTGCGACCGGGGCCCTGGGAGCTGCTTTCGGAGCTGCTGCTCCTCTCGGTCCGGGAGCGGGGGCCAGGGTGGCGGGGCAATGAGGGGCGGAGAGCCGCTGGGGCGAGCCGGGCTGGCGCTGCTCCTCATGGCCGCCGGGGCGGGGGCGAGGCCGCGGCCCGCCGCTCCCGGGGGCCAGCCCCGGTCCAGCGTGGTGCTGGTGGCCTGCGACTCCTTGGTGAGTGGCTGGGAAGGGGGGCAGCCCGGCGGCGCGGGGCTGGGCCGCCGCACGGGTGAGGAAGGGCTGGAAAACACTCGGCAGCGGCCCGAGTAGTGCCGCCGAGGATGCGGCAACGAGGCCATACCGGTGCCTTATCCAGGCTAGAGCCACAGGCGTGCGCCAACAAGGCTGGTTTTAGCTGTCCAGCACCTCCGCGGGGCGGAAGTCTCGCTTGGGACTACAAGGGCAGGCCTGCTGTGTCTCAGAGACACTCGGTAACCTTTAGTGTTTCAAACCAAACTCGCCTTTCTTCCAGGAATGTGTTCCATGCTTGCATCTGATTCATTACAATAGTCAAAAACCTCTGCACAGGTGGTTCCTCCGGTCTAGTGTGATACGTACAGCTTGTCACCACAACTTGGGGTAGAGAGGGGCATGTCAGCAGTACTGCAGGGTGCGGCAGCTGCTACTGGAGCAGAGCTGGTGTGTAAAGTGAATGCTCTTCTGTTGACTTGAAAAGCCGAAAAGAAAGTCACTTTAAACCCTGTTATCCTTGCTATTGTAAATCATAAGAACACTAGGTCTCCTCAAGAGATGGGATAGAGAATTTCTATATTCACAGATGAAATAACTGACTGTTGGTTTACTCAGGCCCTTATAAGGTATAACAACACAATAAACTTGTCAGATGTGTATCTGCAGCTAAAAGAATAGAGGAATAGGTAGGTATCTAGTGGCTTCATTACAGTGATTTATTGATGCATTTGGTTTAACACCCAGACAGGTAGAAAAGACTTTTTTATTTTTTCCACTAACTAATACTGAGTATGTTTCCTTGGACACACCTAAAGACAGCACATTTTTCACACTTTTCTTACCATGCTTCTAATTGCCCACCCAGCACACTGGAAGTGCTTTGATGTAGGTTTTACTCTGAGGAGCCTTGGTTTCTCTGCCTCATATGAGCTCTTCTTACTATGGAATCAAACATAAGCTCTGTGGTATTACTTCCAAGGGCTTTCATATCTCTTCGCTTCTCATTCACTGTTGAGAAGTCTTGATTCCTGGCCTTCTCAGAATTCAATCCTTGACTGCACAGAACACTTGACTTCTTGCCTGCTGCCTGAGCTTCTTGGGATGAATTCTTCCTAAATATTTGGTAAATATCTTAAAAGACATATACTGTGATTTCAAAGATAAAGAAATAGCTTCTTGTTTACTAATGCAATAGCTTTGTATAGACTTTCTTTGACTGTATTCTTTGTTTATTTTATTTTGAGTATATAATCTCTCTTAAAATTGCAAAGTAATGCATGCTTTTTCTCCAAATGTTCGGCTTTTACTAAAACTCTTATTTACCAGTAGTTGAATTTACAATATTTATGGTCCTTGGGGTTGGTCAATGTCCATTTTTGTCTCCAGATACTAGCAGAAGCTGCATACAAGTCTTAGTTATACTTCTCTATGTCACCTGTAAACAGGAATATTTTCATGACTATATTACAGGGATTAATGAGGTAAGCCTTACAAAAAAGAAATGTAAAATCCCAGATGTTTTGAAATTCTTACATAAACGATCAAGAACAAAGTGCTGTTTTTGAAAAGTGTCATGTCTACATGGTGCATACAAAGATTATGTTAAAGGTTGTGTTGTGTAAGTTTTTTTTCTGAGATGGGTTTGAAGGCAGAAATAGATTAACCATTTTCATTACATCACTAGTAGAGAACAGGTACTGTTGAAACTAACAGTTTTTCTGGAAAAAAGAGGTTAAGTCTTGCAAGCTGTTGAAATGTCTGGGCTTTCATTAGAAAGTGTGCGTGCTTTTGTTGTGGGTCATGCTGCCTATGAAAGATGCACACCTATGTTGTCAAGTGTGACAAAAGTTTTCTTTTCAGTGATGCTAGACTGTGTTTGGCCTCCTGAACAGTGACCTTTTACTTGAACAGCCAGCTTTCTGCTGCTGTGTCACATCAGGCATTGTGCTTTTTGCACGTTTCCTGGAGGAATGTGCTAGCAATTCGGCTCCTGAATTGCTGCTTGAAGTAAACTGGATGATGTGAGGCTTTGCTTGCAATGCTGCTCAAGTTCCTGGATTAAATGTGCTTGTTTGTGTTAAAACAATTTTATTTCCTTAGGTATGTCAAAACCTGCAAATTTTATATAATTCTTAGAGGACAAGTTTCCAGAAATAGCTGTTGAGCTTAAAGGTAAACATCACGGGTTCAGATAAGAACAATTTACTGGAAACAGCAGTGAGATAAGGAACAGCAACAGTATTAGTAAGAGACAGTACAAGAGAGGTGAGCGATTCACATGTGAATGCTCACCCCTGGACCATGCAGAGCCTGACAGTACTGGACCCCAACAATACTGCTACCATGCTACCCTCACCCAGAAGGGACGCCTTTTCAGAAAATGACATGAGGTAATATATAATAACCTCCATGTCCTAGCCATGCCCTTTCCGGCAAAAATTAGCCCTGTCCTGGCTGGAACCAGGACAACTTTCTGAAGAGCACTTTCAGCCCAAAATTTCTTTCAAGTTCCTGTTGCAGATTACAGCTCTACTTCCAGTTTGTCCTACTGAGTGCTTGTTCTAGTTGCCTTTTGTAGTAGTGTATAAAATTAGATGATGACTTGTTTGTCATGTTCTGATTTCAGAGGCTGGGGTGCCACAGTTAGCTCTACTGATGCCAAATGAAGTGACTCTCTCTACTATGCCATGTTATCCCAGAGTATTTCTGCCAGAAAATGTATGGAGGGAATTGCTTTCTTCTGCAGTTAAAACTATGCAGATTCGCTGTCACCTGCCTGTACACTGAAGAGCCAGTCAGGCTTGGACTGTGTTGGGACATCTTACTGAACCAGGATAGGAAAGGAAAGGAAATAAAGTGACTGGAAAGGAAAGGAATAAAAGTGACTGGAAAAAACAATGACCTGAAATAGAGCAGTCTGCATGCAACCTGGTTTCAAGTGATTATAACTTTTTACTGTAAAAGTACCTATTTGAAATGGTTTGTCTTTTTAAAATTACTGATTAAAAACTTTATCCAAACAAAAGGCAAAAATTAAATTATCAATATGCAAGTATCAAAAGGGAACCACTGTGCGTGGCATTTCAGTGGGAGAATAGCCTTTCTTCAGCTTTCTCAGTACTTTTTCAGTACGTAGGTTAAAATAAGTTTGGAGTTGTGCTGTGGATAGACCTTTAAAAATGATGAGGGATCAGGGGCGGTTTCATAGAAATATATACTAGTGCACAATCTGTGTTAGGATTCAGCTTGACTTCTTGTCATCTTTCACTGTACCTATTCCCATTGAATGTGTCATCGTAGGACCCTACTCCCTAAAACTGGAGCTTAGAAAATGTATAGTGATGGAAAGGAATTAATTTTACTATGAAGAAGCCCAGTTATCTTTTATGTTGCACTTTTCATAAGTAATCCATTTTATATTGATCTAATTAAAGCTTCTCAACAATATTTTTCATACCTGAGTAGAAATGGCAGCATTTAAGCAAGTTCAGGGTAACTAGTGGGTTGACCCTAGCCAGGTACCTGGATGCCAGGTACCCACTAAAGCCACTCTCTCACTCTCCCTTTGCAACTGGACAGAGGAGAGAGAGAGAAAAAAACCAGCTAAGGATTCATAAGTTGAGATAACAGGTGGAAGAGATCACATACTGATTACCTTCATGGGCAGAACAGGCTCAAAGCGGATGTATTACCTAAATTTATTACTAACAGGGTAAGAGCCAAAGATTGAGAAATAAAACAATCTTAAAAACATCTTCCCCCCACCCCTCCTTCCTTCCATGTTCTCCCTCCCCCCCAGCAGTGCAGGGGGATGGGGAATGGGCGTTATGGTCAATTGTTGTTTCTGCCACTGCTCAGAGACAGGAGTCCTTCCCTTGCTCCTGTAGGGTCCCTCCCACGGGAGACAATCTTTGATGGGTCTCTCCAGCATGAGTCCATCCCTCAGGCAGCAGTTCTTTCCAAACTGCTGTCCCGTGGGTCTCTCCTCCATGGGGTGCAGCCCTTCACCAATGAGCTGTACCGATGTGGGTCCCCCGCAGGGGCCACAAGTCCTACCTGGGAAAAACCTGCTCCAGTGTGGGCTTCCCTCTCCATGGGTTGCAGGTCTCCAGCAGGACCCTGCTCCATCCTGGGCCTCCCATGGAGCCACAGTCTCCTTCATGCATCCACCTGCTCCAGCATGGGCTCCTCCAGGGACTGTAGGTGGGTCTCTGCACCCCGATGGTACTCCATGGGCTGCAGGGGCACAGCTGCTCCACCATGGTCTGCACCACGGGCTGCAGGGCCTCAGCTCTGGTGCCTGGAGCACCTCCTGCCCCTCCTGCACTGAACTTGGTGTCTGCATTGTTGTTCACATGTTCTCACTCAGCTCTTCCCTGGCTGGAATTCTTCCTGTGCAACAACCTTCTGTTCTTAACTATGTTATCACAGAGGTGTTACTATCAGTCCTAATTGGCTTGGCCTTGGCCAGCGGAAGGAAGCCCATCCTGGAGCTGGCTGACATTGGCTCCATGGGACAGGGGAAGCTTCTAGCAGCTTCTAACAGAAGCCACCCCTGTATCCCCCCCCCCCAGTACCAAAATCGAGCCACAGAAACCCACTACAGTAACAAATCTATGAATTAATGCAACCAATAGTTTGTGGTAATGGTTGTTTATATGTTGTTTTTCTCTGTTTGATTGCAGGATGGACGCTTGACATTTTTTCCAGGAAATCAGACTGTGGATTTACCTTCCGTAAATTTTATGAAAAGATATGGCACTGTCTTTCTCAATGCCTATACCAATTCTCCAATTTGTTGTCCTTCGCGTGCAGGTAAAAGCAAGCAAAACATCAGATAAATGCTTGCACATGTCAATTTAAATATATGGTAATGATGGGAAATGTCAAAGCTTTTAATTGAGGGGAACTTGTTTTGTTTCTCCTTTTTTCTTCTAGTTTGTGTCTGAATTTTTACAGTATTCTCCTGTTTCATCTGTTTCTCTTTCCTGTTTCTTATGCTTCCTCCTTTCTTTTCATTTTTTGTACTGTTTTTTTCAGGTAAGTGTAAGCTTCCAAATCTTTTCGCAAACTCCACTGAAGCTTCAGATTTTTAAAAAATCGTAGAATCATAGACAGGTTGGAAAAGACCTCTGAGATCATCAAGTCCAACCGTTGATCCAACACCACTGTGGTTACTAGACCATGGCACTAAGTGCCACATCCAGTCTCATCTTAAAAACCTCCAGGGATGGAGAATTCACCACCTTCCTGGGCAGCGCATTCCAATGTCTGATTACTCTCTCTGTAAAAAATTTCTTCCTAATATCCAACCTAAACCTCCCCTGGCACAGCTTAAGACCATGCCTTCTTGTCTTACTGCTGGTTGCCTGGGAGAAGAGACTGATGCCCACTTCCTTTCAGGGAGTTGTAGAGAGTGATGAGGTCTCCTCTAAGCCTCCTCTTCTCCAGGCTAAACAAATCTTCAGGATTTGTAGCGAAATCATTGATTTGTCTGCTGCAATGCTGAAACTACACTCAGAACTACTCTCTCATTCCAATACAAAGTTAATAAATATCTTTCCTGTTCTTGGCAAAAAGTAATGATGATAGCTGAATAAAGTGATGGCTGTTATCACCGTCTTCCAATGACATTTATTCCAAACACACTTTTAGATACATGATGTATCTTTCAGTAGCTTTAATTGAATTCTTCAGGATTTTTCTTTACTTAATGCACTTGTTTTTCTTTGTTCAATTTTAGTTGCAGAATTTGCTGGGAAGATAGAAAGAAACTGTATTCCTCAATCTTAAAATGTGTCTAGTCCTTTCAGTTGCGAAGACCATCCCTCATCTGTAGCTGTGAGGGGGATCCTTTCTCTCAAAGCATACACTGGATGAGACAGCAGGCAAAGGCTGTCAAGTATAGTTTTACATTTTTAGTATTCACTTTATTGATAACCTTTTTCTCAAGGTCCCATTTTAAGTGGGCAAGGTTACATGAACAAACAGTCTTTTTTTTTCTTTTTCTTGATTTTTGTATCTTTCAGCCAATTTTTGTTGCTGAGAGTAATAGCTTTGTGTTATTTAATCTTATCAAGTTTTGTGAATATGGCAGCTATTGCTCCCAGTGATGAAGACTGTGTAGCATTTTGGGTGGCTGTGGCCACTGGTCAGTCATCACATGGGGGGCTCTGAACCAGCAGGACAGCTTTTGTTTAGCCAGTGGCTTACAAAAAGCTGCAAGGAAGTGAGGGTACATCTCATATGGAGGTGTTGGGGATGATGCCAGAAGACATGGTGGGAAAGAGGACTTTGGGGTGGGGAAAGAGGAGTATTGCCATGTGGGGTTGATGCACTATGCTTACAGGATATTTTTATTGCTTGTGGAATGACTTAGTTTCATTTTAGGATTCCCTTTAACTCTAAATTAGTGAGTGAAAGAGTGAACAATTCTCAATATGCAGCAAAGAAATAGGTATTGACTAAAACAATCTTCTGCTATAGTTCCTTTGCAACTCTTCCCTTGGTTTCATTTCTTCTTGGTATCTTAAATATTCTCACTTTGTTTCTGCAGGTGGTAGTGAAGTACATTACCTAAAAAGGATAAAATTGAGGGCATATGGTATTTATGAAAACATTATATTCTCATTCCCTTCACAAATATACCTAAACTCATATCAAAATCTAACTGTAGTAAGGGGAAATAATACTCTGAAAAACATGTAAGTAGAGGACTGTTGGATGGGGATCTGTACTACCATGCCATTTTCTTTCAGAAATCAATAAGAATATTTTCTGGTCTAAGAAAACCTTGACTTAGTGATTGCTTAGCACCTGGAAGGATGGGACCTTCTTTTGTAATTCTGGGGATTATTCGAGTAAATTTTGTTACTTATATTGATTATGACAAGATTTGAAAGAGTAATACTTTGTATTTCTTGCTCTATTGGATCACAATGTGGACTTCTAACCTCTGTAATAATAAGAAGATGAATCCCTCCTCAAGTATACAGGTAGGGGGTACCAATTACTCATCAAAATTTTATTTTTTTCCCCCAGCTATGTGGAGTGGTCTTTTCACCCATTTAACAGAATCTTGGAATAACTTCAAAGGTCTAGATCCAGATTACATAACATGGATGGATCTCATGGAGAAGCATGGCTACCACACACAGAAGTTTGGGAAATTGGACTATACTTCTGGACATCATTCAGTTAGGTAATCAGATAGATTTTTCTGCTATGAAATGGACAGTAGTGAACAAACCATGTAATGATCTGTTACATGATTTCTATCTCTGATTAAAATAGTAGTAGCTTTAATTTAAAAGAAATTGTGCTAGATACCTAACAGAGATCTGTCCTGCGACTTTATGCAGAAGCAAGCATATCCCATGCACCTGTATGTGGAAGGTGATATCAAAACTGGTTTTGTCTAACATGAATGGTTATTTTTTATCACTGGTATTGCTCCCTAAGTGAAATTCATAAACTGTTTTTGCCTTGCTTTGAGACTTCCTGGCTTCTGCATTATACTAGCGGTGTAAGAAAAGCAGAACAAAAAAACATAATTATAATAATTTAATATTAAATCTATCATCACAAAACATGAGAGGTTTTGTGGGGTTTTTTTGAAGGCCATAAATGTTCACAGATTTGTGCTGTTGTGGTGGGTTGACCCTAGATGTACACCAAGTGCCCACCAAAGGTGCTCCATCACTACCCTTCCCCATCTGGGCAGGGAAGAGAAAATATAATGGAAGACTTAATGCTGAAAATAAGTATATAGAGAGATCACTCAGGCACACAGGCAAAACAGACTTAACTCAGAAAAATTAATTTCATGTTTTGCCAATTAGAATTCAGAACAAGGCAATGAGAAGTAAAACCAAATCTTAAAACACCTTCCCCCACCCTTCCCTTCTACCCAGGATCACTTCGCCCCCAAATTCTGTACCTAATCCCCTCAGCAGCATAGGGGGACAGGGAGCGCAGACTGTGCTCATATGTTTTCTCTACCTCTCCTTCCTCCTCAGGGAGAGGAGTCCTCACATTCTTCTGCTCCAATGTGAGGTCCCTCCTGCAGGAGACAGTCCTCCACACACTTCTCCAATTCCTTCCCATGGGCTGAAGTTCTTCACGAACTGCCTCACTGTGGGTCCCTTCCACAGGATGCTCTCCCATCTCCTCTGGCTGCTGATGCTGTGCAGTTTTCCCCTCCTTCTTAAATATGTTATCCTGCAGGCACTACCACTGTTGCTGATCAGATCGGCCTTGGCCAGTGGTGGGTCCATTTTGGAGCTGACTGGCATTGGCTCTAACTGAAATGGGGGAGGTTTCTAGCAGCTTCTCAGAGTAGTCACTCTTGTAGGCCCCCTGTTACCAAAACCTTACCATGCAAAACCAACAGAGCTGTACTTCCTGTGCTTTAAAGCTTACTGTGACTAGGAATTACAAAAATTAATGAAACATAGTTAAAATTTAGAGAATAAGTGCATTATGTTAAAAAAAGAATAATCATAATATGTCTGGATAGTTGGGACAAAAAATGGTGTCTTACTTCTATGTAGTTTTTATGAAGATGCTCTGTCTCACTGATTAGTAATGATGTCTGTTGTTGAAATAATATAAAGAGTAGCTTTTTCTTTTATATTAAACAGGTTAGAGTTCCCTCAGTAAAATGAGCTGTTAGAAGTTGAAAGGTGACATTAGTAGTTATTAGTATGTTAAGCAACATTAAGATGGTTGCTTATGGGTATGTATACACTGCTTTTGATGACAAAATACTTGATAGATAGTATCCACTTCAGAATCTGGCCAAAGTAATACTTTCCTCTCAAGTTTAAGACTGTCAAAAAAGAAAAAGCAAGCTTTTTTCCTGTTTTTCTGTATACCAGTTCTATGCTGCATGTAAGGGATTATTCAAATGACTTACAGCAAAAACTTCATGTTTACTTATTTTACCAGAGAGTGTACATATTTGTATGTTTCTTATGCTTCTTGCTTGTTACTGTCTGCAGCTCTTCTTAATAACTTAGCATATGATTGTTATCTGATGGGTGTTCAACCTGTGTTCTTTTTTTCATTATTCTGCATGTTTCTTGATTTTATTTATTCTTTCTCGTGAGAAACAAGTACTTGTACAAGGTACAAAGTACTAGAAAGTTATCCATTGCAGTATTGTTCTTATTCTTTGTGCCTCCTTGTATGAATGTTGTGAAATTCTTCTCTCTGGCAGGAAACAACATTAAGATGGTTGCTTATGGGTATTTGTATATTTGTAGCATAGAGATTATTTGTTGTGACTATCTCAGGCATTCATACTTTTCAAAATAGTCTTAAGAGCATACTGTAAAGTGCCAGTAAGAGATGATTCTTTGAGATGGCAAAGGGACAGATTTTGTTCTGTGTAATGAAGCAAGACAAATGATTCTGTGGGTGAATCATGCTTCAGCATTTCTAGAATTGATTTTTAGTAAAGTAATATTGCCCAACAAATGAAAATTACCTGCTGTAATATACAGACGCTTGTACTTCTCTTCTGAATCACTTTTGTGCAGAGAAAATTCTGTGTTGCCTAAATACTAGTAGTATACATTCACCCTGCCCTTCACTGAGATAGAAGAAATGTAGCATAACATTGAAATACGTTTAATCTATAAAGTCACTCCAGGTTTAAAGAAGAGCAGCTCTAAATAATTCTAGAATTTCATGGCTGTTCATGTGATAAGTGGAACATGAGGTGGCACTGAAATAAAGTTGTATGTAAGTACCTGGATTCCAGAAGTATTGCTTTCATTGTCAACCATTGTAGGTGAACTCCAGACTGAGGTGTGCAAAGCTGAACAAGCAGATACTCTTTAGTTCTCAAATAAATTCTATTGTGTAAGAAATAATGCAAAGAAAACTGTAATGTAAGACTATATAGAAGAGGAATGTAATTTTTATGTTGCTTAATTTTTTAAGTTGGTAAAGTGTGCCAGCTCACAATCTCATAGCCACAAACATACAATTACTAGTTCATGTTCAAATAGTCTGAACAGGATTTCTGGCATGTCATAGGGTAACTGATGTCACCTGATGAGATCTCTCCTATTTTTGTGCTGATCGGCAATGATGAAATGGCGTTTTGCCTAGGTATTTTACACTTTGTAGGAGTGAAAACTTGGTGGCTTTAGTCTACAGGAACATTAGTCAAATACCCTTTTTGTTTACTTATTACAGCTATCCTATTTTACTCTGCTCATTCAAATAACAGAAAGAGAAATGGCATACGGAGTGCATGATGAACTGGTTGCCATTCTGCTATCAGAATGCTGCTGACTCATCATCTGTACAGTGATCTTAACATTGAAATCCCCTTCTTCAGCACTGATCTGTTTTGCTGATGTCATTCATGTTCCCTCACTATTGATGCTTTAAGCTTGCTCTCATTATGTCTGGTACTCTCACATTTGCATGGTTCTCATTGTATTATTCTAAATTCTAATTTTGTCATGAGTCGTCACAGATGAGAAACAAATTAAGCCAGTTCAGTGCTTTTCAAAATGGCAGCATCAGTATCAGTGGAGTTACATTGGTGTGCTTTTATTTTCCTCATTCTGGCATGTAGGGATGTATCTACTTCAGTGATGATAGGGTTTGAGTCTCACAAACAAAAATTATGATATAACCATATAATGACATCATGTTTGCATAAGTCTTGGTCCCATGAGGCTAAATTTAGGCACTTCAGATATAATAGGAAAATACCGTGAAGTCTATGGTATTGCAGTTTTTAATTATCTTTTTTTCTATGTCTTGACCCTACCTTTTCGCCTACTTTTTATACATTTTTATACAAACTTTTTATACATTTGTTTTGACTTTCTGTTCAGTGAAAGTTTGAGATCTGTACTTAATGTTATTTGAATGAGTGCAGGTAGTGGTTGAGAATAAATGAAAATAAACGCATAGTTAGTCAGCCTTTTTATGCCTACACAAGACAAATTTGAAAATGGCAGTTTACAACATTTTAATCTAAAAAATGAAAACTACAAATACAATTCCTCAGTCAGAGAAAAATGCACATCTTGTTCCCAGCATGGCGTCTGTGTAGACATTTGAAAACCCTAAGTAGCCAGTAATCTCTCAACAGTGTAGAGGACTTATAACAAAGATTCCTGTTTGTTGTGGAGATAATTAAAATGTCCTGCTGTTTTAATTTCCTGTTAAAAGGGAGACTAGCAAAGGGACATAGAACAGTTCAGCTAGTGCAAGATTCATCAGGCAGTATTATCTCTTTAGAAATTTTTCTTAAGCATGTATGCTGCTTCTTTGGACAATAAAACCACTTCTGCTCCCTAATCCCATGTTTACCTACGTAAAAAAAAAACTTGTTAACTTTTCTGCTTCAACAGTTAGGTTAGGTGACATAAATCAATTCTACTTTGTTCTAACCTATTGCGAATAGTTCATTGCTAACACAGATCATCTCTCTAACTATGGAAGTTTACGTATCTTAAAAATACAAATGTATAATGAAAAGGAGCCACTTGAATGTGACTTCCTCATAAGATAATTTTTCATAGTTGTGAATTAATGAGATTTGGAGAGGAGGTTTTCTAGGAAATATATACTAACACAGTGAAAGAACTGAATCTTCAGCCTCTGGACTGTAGTATACATCAAGCCTCTGCTTCCTGTCAAAAAGACTCCATGTATGCTTTTGAGTATTGATGGCTATTTCATTTAAAATAAGTGTAATTACTGACTTTTATGTCATTTGGGTCAATAATGATGGTAGTTCATTATGCTGTGTCTTCAATATTGCATTGCTATATCCTTTATATATGGCTTTTTTTGGTTGTATGTTTGTTACAATCACTGGAGTACTATCTGTTAGCAAAGGAGATGTGATCTCTTTTCATTCCCATTGAAAAAGTGGAAAATTGACATTAACTTCCAAAGGTCTTAAATAATTATCTGTCAAGTCCTTGCTCTTTCATTTTAAACTGTAGATTTGGATCTAGTATTGCACTCTTTTTCAGTACTCCACCTGGCTTTTTGAAGAGCCTTATTTTGGCATGTCCTGTTCTGCCTGAGGATTGGTTTTCCTCTTGGATGTGTCAAAATGACTCCTTTGTTGCTCCAGAATGTGGAAAGGGTCTGACGTGGGATTTTATTGGAGTTTTTCTGTGGGAGTGGTTTTGGTTTGGATTGGGTTTTTGAGTTTGGTTTTTTGGTTTTGGGTTTGGGTTGGGTTTTTGGGGGGGATTTTTTTGTTTTTCAGTCTTGAGAGGATTTTGTTATTTTAATTTGATCCTAATCTCAGTCTGACTGGATAATCTGACAGGTTTATGGTCTACATAATATTTTTTTATGTTTAAATCAGTATTATGACATTAGATGCAATTTTACACGCACACTCCTTTACCATAATTTCATTTCAATGTTTGTGCAACATGCTTTCTCTGTGGACCATCTAGCAACCTTTATTTATTCTAAGTAATTTGTTTAAGCCTGTTTAGCTTGGAAGTGTGAGCCTAAACAAGAAGTTAAAATAAAAAAGAATTTTTACAGATAATTCTGAATAGCTTTTCTGGAGGTTAAAAGTGCACTGGTAAAATTCCTGTGGGGATAAAACTGGTTAGGTGCTCTCTAAACAATAATAGTGCTTTGTTTGGATTTAAGTGTATGATCAAATTTTCAGCAGTTTCATACTTCCTTTTAGAATTTCTTTGGTTTTACCAAAATTGCCATGAGCAAGGTAAAGATTAGTCAAGGTCTTAGATGGGCTGTTTCCTCCCTCAGTTGTAGCATCATTCATTCTAGCAAAGAAACAGGGACATCTGCAACTCAGATTTCCCAGTGTTTTGGAGAGGTAATAATTGTCGTGGCATTAGAAAATCTGTTCCAAAAGTATTTTATCATTAAAATATTACCTTTTTTTCCCCCCCTTCTTGCTTTCTCTACACGCTTCTCCTCAATAGCATTTATCAACTACATCTAAAGTAAATGAACAAGATAAATCACTCTTACAGATTTTTGTCTTAAGTGTGTTTAAAAATGTTGTTTCTAAAGGCAGCCTCACCAGGCAAGTTATTTCTCATTGAATTCTTTTCAATAAAAAAAGTCTAAGGCCCTCCTTACCAAATAAATAGCATGTGAATCCATGCCAGAATGCAGAGCAGTGTCAATAAGATGGAGATGCTATTTCTAAATATTATTTTTTAGATGTGAGAAGAGCCCTTCTGACATGAAGTGATAATAAATAAGAAAGAAGATTCAGAAGAAGGAAAAAAAGGCTGAAAGTTGGAGTATAAAATAGAGGCACAATAGCTATAGCTCAATTGAATAACAATTTTCCTTTAGGTAGGAATTACAGATAGATTGCAGCTAAAAGTATAGGAAAGGTTTTCAGGAATTCATAATGCTTTTTGCTTGGAGGAAAAGTGAAGAAAACATTTTCTGCTGAGTATGTATCTTGTGTATGTATTTTCAGTAACCGTGTGGAAGCTTGGACTAGGGATGTTCACTTCCTGCTCCGGCAAGAAGGGAGGCCCATGGTAAATCTTACAGGTGATAGGAAGCGGGTTAGAGTGATGGAAGCAGATTGGCGGAATACTGATAAAGCAGTAAACTGGATAAAGGAAGAAGCTGTTAACCTTACTCAACCATTTGTTCTTTACTTGGGACTAAATTTACCACACCCATACCCGTCACCCTATGCAGGAGAAAATTTTGGATCCTCTACATTTTTAACATCTCCCTATTGGCTTGAAAAGGTATGTGAAGATGAAATTTCAATATGAATCTACTAATAACTGTACTTTTTACATACAGTATTTTATTCCTGATTTTTCAAGCCGTACTGAGTTCTCATATTTCAGTATACAGTAAAAAAGATGTGTTAGATTTCTGATTTAAGGCTAGGCAAATAGAAGGGAGAAATTCCTCTCTGTTGTAGGAAAGGGTTTGTAGCAGTAGTCACTGAATCAATAAAGAAGTTTGGAGTTGAATGGCCAGAAATGTAAAAAGAACAACATTATAGCTGTCTATTATTTTCAGTTAGTGGTCTGAAGTTCATTGTTACGAATATTCTGTATTCTTCTTGTTATAAATGATGTTATAGGTAACCATTTTGTCTGAGTTTTACGGTGAAAGATTAACTTTTCCTGCAGTATGAACCTAGACCATGAAGCAAAATAAGACATAACAGAAGTCTTTGGTTTTTGTTAACTTTTCCTGTGCTACTGTAGGTTTACAATAATTTTAGAGCACCAAAAAGTCCCGTTATGTCTGTATGTGTAAAGCTAACAAATACCACTCCATTTCAAAGAAGAAATACTTTTTCCTCTATTTCATATGGTCTCCAGTTGCCATTATCTGCCATAAAATATGAATGTGTTACAACAGATTGCATTGCAGAAAGGCATGAAATATTCTCTGTAGCTGAAGCACTAGAATTAGGTTAGAAAAGACTTTATACCTCAGAAAAACTCTCCATATGCATTGTGTATAATTTTTGGCCTTCTCTAGTGGAGAACTGCTAAATATTTAGGTGCACCAAAAATACAAATACTTACAAAAAAAGATATACAAATGAAGGTTGTATTTCTTTGAATTTCTTTGTAATAGTGAGGATTGTGGGTTCTTTTGGGAATGGTGAAAAGTTTGTGGGGAGAGGAAGAACATGGAGAAAAAAACCTTCATTTACAAAAACAAGATCTAGCTTAGTTATTAAGGAAAACTTGCTAGGTGCTAATTGCTAGGTTAGATGTGTCTTGGGAAGGGGGGGCTACCATTTTCAAGTCACAGACAGAGTTATAACATCTCTGACAAATTTTTGTGTCATCCATAATCCAGTTAGAGTACTTAAACTCCATAGTTTGCTGAGGTCCTTTGCACAACTACATATACATACTGTGTTGTGTGAACTACATATTATCATTTATTGAACACTGGCTGGTTCTTCTGGGATGTAGCTGTATTTTGGTCATGAAGAAGCAGTCTTTGAAAATCACAGAGATAATCTCATGAAGAAGTTTGATTGCATAGATGAAGAACTGAATTAAATGTCCTGTTTACTGGGGCTCTAATACAGAACTGAGTATCAACATGCTATGTTTGTGAAACCTTGTGTTGTTAAGCAGATGGTATTTTGCACAAACTGTCACTTTTTCAGGGCATCTGGTTTCTTTCCTAGCTATGAATTACTGTATACAGACAAAAGGATTATGACTTTGTGCATCCAGGTTGTAGTTCTGTAGAAAAGAATCATGGATAGAGAGGGACACCTTTTGCTCCCATTATATCTAAGAAGCTAATAAATACAATTTGAGAAGTCTAAAATGTAACTTTATGTAGCCAAGTACCTTAAGCAGTAGGAAGATGACTGCAGCAGTTGTCTGCTATTATTTTATCTTCCATGATTTCTTCTAGCAGCCTTCTCTAGAGCCTAAGGAAACTTAGATTTTGGTATGTTTGTTTGAGTTTTACAAAGCCAGGTTTTATGCCTGTGGGCACTTTAACTCTTGCGGTCTTACCAACTTGTTTAGCTGTCAGTCTGTTCCTCCAAGTAACAAGTGATAGGATGAGAGGAATGGCCTCGAATTGCACCAGGGACCATTTAGGTTGGATATTAGGAAAAATTTCTTCACCGAAATACTTGGCAAGCACTAGAACAGGCTGCCCAAGGTAGTGGTGGATTCACCTTTCTTGAAGGGATTTAAAAGACATCTGGATGTGACACCTGGGGACACGGTTTAGGTGGTGGGCTTGGCAGTAGTGTGTTAATGGTTGGGCTTGATGATCTTAGAGGTCTTGTCCAACCTTAATGATTCTACGATTCTATGGCTTAATATGTCTGCTAGATATTAAGAGATAATATTGACATTGTAGAAGGTGGAATGTTGTGGGTATTGGAACACAAGGACATGAACATATGGTCAAAGATATACCATAGGCTCAAGAGACAGGCACTGTGCTACAAGCTCCCCAGGCAGCTCTTCATTATCCATACTTGGCCATGTGTTCCAATACAACATGGGATTGATACTCCAAGTAAACAGGAATGTAATGTTTCCAGGGACAACTTTGATCTGATTGCTTTTGTGCTATACAGAGCCTCTTGGACAGTAAGTATCTCAGTTATTTTATCAGGAACCAGTGTTGCCCATGTTTGGGGCCAGCCAAGTTGTGGAGCTGTGACTGCAGCCCCGGGAATGTGCTCCACAGACTCTGGAGTGGCTGTGCCATAGTCTAGTCCTCAGATCTATTTGTTAGAGATTTTCAGAGGTAAACAAAAGCAATAGGTGTGGGTTTAGTTTTTAATAAATTTAAGTTTTCCATACTAAGATTACATCTTCTCTGCTTTTGTGGTAATTTGTGCTTTAAGTCTACTATATAGAAATTATTAACTGTTAAATGCAGCTGTTAATGTTACATAAGGGAATGCTTATAGGTATGACAGCCTAGGCTAAATGTATATGTCAAACTTGGAGGCTCTAAATCTAGTACTGCAGCACACAATATCTGTGGGTATGCCTGTGTGAATATACATATCCATCACTACTTGCAATGTATTGGCTTCTTAGTTTCACACTGATCTTGCATTTCTTTATAAGTAAATGGATTGACATCTGTAGAAACAAGTTGAAAAGTATTAGAAAATTGGATTAATATAGTCAGTTCTTTTCTTCAAGATGTCAAGACTTGTCATCACTGTCCTGGAGACTTTCCCAGACTGCATGAATTTCCGTGTTGTCCCACATAACACCCAATCTTTTTGTTACATGAGGTTTACAGTTGTCATACAGTTAATGAAGACACTATGCCAATACTTCTGTACTTACTCGGGAGTACAGTTCTAGAAGACTGTTCTGTGCTCTCTCTCTTAAAATAATACAACAGCTGGTAAAGCACACGTTTCTGGCTCCTAGCCTTAGTTTCTAGATGATTTTTTAAAATTACTTGCTACCTGTGGAAGCCGCAGTGAAGTACAGACAAGGTAGCAGCACCACATAACAGATAAGCAGGTGGTGTTTCCTGGACCGTAAACTGAGGACTGTGCATTTATGTGAAAAAGTTTTTAACTAAATCTGTGTTAAAAAAATGTATTTTATTCAGTTGCTAAAGTGATGGTTATTTCCTCTTATTTTTAGGTAAACTATGAAGCTATTAAAATACCCAAGTGGTCTTCTCTCTCTGAGATGCATCCAGTAGACTATTACTCATCGTACACCAAGAATTGCACAGGAGAGTTTACAGAGGAAGAAGTGAGAAATATTAGAGCATTTTATTATGCTATGTGTGCAGAGACAGATGCCATGCTGGGTAGGTAATATTTCATTATACAGTGAGTTTTCTAGTTTTGCTTTTTTAAGGAAAATGCTGATAGGGCTGATCCTTGGGGAAAAAGTAGAAAACAAACCACCTCAATTCAGACCTGGGAGTAAGTCATGTGGATGTTGCTTAATCAGTCTATATGACAAATAATGGGATAGCTTATAAAGTTCTTGCAAGATGAATTCAGTGCACTCTGAAGAGTAATCACAACCACAAGTCAGAGGCTCTGTTGAAAACCAGCAGCAAAACATTGCATGACCCATGTACAAGAGGAACTAAGTGCTCTTTGATTAAATGCTAACTGAAATAATGGAAACATTTTTGTGGAGGAGACAGACTGACAAAGAAGAGCTGTAAGGAAAGATAATTTTAGTGCATAAGTAGTTCTTAGAGATTGATTTCAAATGCGTAGACTGGATAACAGCTGTTACACGTAGACTAAACAATAAGGTTACATTTGGAGTGTCCCTTAGCAGCATATTATTGACAATTAGGAAATAATTCATTGGACTTTCAGAATTCTTCCTAGTTTGCCATAAGGTCTACCTACACAAAAATGACAATGCAAATTGATCTTAATTTATTTTGTTTCTTTATTTGAAAAGTGACCATGAATGAACAAGAATTTGCTTGCCTACTAGTATGAAATTCATTAATAAATAAGCTGATCTTTTAGACATGTTAGGCTGATAAATTGAATTCAAAGACACAGAATTGCTCTTCCTCATTTTATGAATGAAAAGAGATCAGTGGAAGGCTGACAGTTTTAGGGAATGAAGGGATTGCAAGCTGGGGTGTTCGTTTTGTAATGTATTTTGACCAGTTTGTTTAAGAAAGAATCATTCTAGTGTTTTAATTAAGATGCATAAGTGCTTTGCTTATTTACTGACTTCATTGATCTTGGCCCTGTCTTTGTTGCACAAATGTACATGCAAAAGGAGAGGAGTGTATGTCATATCTTCATTGCACAAATGTATGTGCAAAAAGAGAGGAGATTTCAGCCCTCTGACTGGGAGGATTCCTAGAGGTTTACATGCTGCTTTGCAGGTACAGAAGTTGGAAGAAGTATTTTCAATGTATCCTTTTCAGTACCTTTTTGTCGTTGCAGGTGAGATTATTTCAGCTCTGGGAGATACGGGGCTTCTTAGAAAAGCAGTCGTTATATTCACTGCAGACCATGGAGAACTTGCTATGGAACATCGTCAGTTCTATAAAATGAGCATGTATGAAGGAAGTTCCCATGTTCCTCTTTTAGTTATGGGGCCAGGTGTAAAAGAACAGCAGGAAATACCAGATGTAGTATCTCTTGTGGATATATATCCTACTATGCTTGGTGAGTTAAGTAATTTCAAATGAAATTTTTTTTCCCAGTTACCATTATTATGCATTTGTATTATAGTCAGAATTATGCCTCCTTGGATGCATTTTAGATACGTATAATCCTTGCTAGCCTTCATACCTAATAGTTTACTATAGAAACTTGTCTCAGTCTGAGGAGACTGGAATGGAATGTTTGCTAAAGAGAATGAGTTATGAGATAGACCAAACTCCTCTCTCTCAGCAATTGTAAATTCAAAATTAAGGGGCTTTAATTGAGGAAATGTGGAAAAAAACCAGAAGAAATAACAACCCTTTATTAAAAGATATATGTATGTTGGCAAAAAACAGTAACAGAACACAAAAAAAACCCTAGACAGTAGTCCTAGAAAAAAAAAAAAGTCTGAATGAATACTTCTCTGTCCCTTAGCGCAGTCCTAACCGTGGCCTGCACAGGGCGCTGTTGGGCTCTGGAGATCACCGTGCGGGGAGAGAGGTCTGGGGGGTTGGTCTCGGGTCGCGGGAGGAGCCGAAATGGGGGACCCTTCCCCCAATGGAAGGAAGGGGTAACGAAAGCAGTTCACCCCCAACAGGACTCCAAAAGCTCCTCCTTTTCTCCCAGCGAGCAGAGAGACTCTCTGATGAAAACACAGCAGGTCTGGGCTGGAGACAAAAGACAGCTCGCAGGCAAGTTGAGGCCAGCAGTCAGGGCTGACCAGGACGGGAAGCCAGACAAACGGGCTTCCAGGCCTTCTCTCCAAATGCCCCAAACACAGACCCTGTCTCCGTCCTCAGAAGAGAACCCAGCAGTCTGAGTCTCTCCTCTGTCCAGTCTGCCAGTTCCCCCCAGCCTCTGATGGGCCATTAGCTAGAAATTCGGGCAGATCTTTTGTAAAGCTAATTGACTCTCTTCCCCCCACTCACTCAGTTTTTTTCTCACAGTGGAGCAGGGGAAGAAAAATTCTCCTGAATTTCTGACCTATAACAAAACTACAGTGTAAATGCATCGAGAGATGAGATTAAACCTGAAAGGATGGCAGGTTCATTAGCTTATCAAAGGAATGTCTTTTATGAAGAGTGTGTGGAAGAACAATAGGCTATATATACAATTGATCTGGGCAAGGAAATAAGATATAATAATGGATATCCATTCTTACCTTATTAGATATGAAAGTATTTAGTATGGGACAGAGACTCAAATGAAAAGAACTGACATTAAATTACTTGGATGGAAATTACTTTTAAGAATGAAGTTTTAAACAGTCGTCTGTGATAAATCATGCAAGAGATGACGCTCATTGAAACTAAACATCAGGTGAAGTTGCCATTTGAGACTATCTGTGATCTTTTAGGCTACCAATCAGAAAAACGTTCTTTTCAAGCCAGTCTGCAAAGCTTTCTCTTTAAGATGTGTCACGTGTACACTGCAGTTGGCTGAGAGAACATGGGGCAGTAGATAAAACTGTATTTCTAGCAGTGAATGTCAGCAAAAAATCCTGTTATCCAGTTGAAAATAGGATATAAAATCTGAGTGGCTTTTTCTTTCAAATTTGATATCAAATTCTCTGAAGAGTCCTTAGGGTTCTCCTTCAAGAAGAACAAGGACTGGTTTGATGAAAACAATCAAGAGATCCAGGAATTGCTGAGGAAGAAGAGAACTGCTCACCAAGCACACCTTGCTCAGCCATCTTGTCATGTAAGAAAAGCAGCCTTTCATCTTGCATGCAGCAAGCTCCAAGAGAAACTCCGTGACATCCAGAACAAGTGGTGGATCAATCTAGCAGGAAAAATACAATTATGTGCTGATACAGGTGATTACAGAGGATTCTATGAGGCCCTGAAAACAGCATACAGTCCTACATATCAGGTCCAAAGCCCTCTACTCAGCGCAGATGATCAGGTGCTTCACACAGATAAAATCTCTATTCTGAATCAATGGTCTGAACACTTTCAGACTCTTTTCAGTACTAGCCATGTAATTCAAGACTCAGCAATTCAGTCCATCACACAGCAACTGGTGAAGAATGAATTGGATATTGCCCCTACTATGGGAGAAACTCTTAAGGCCATACAGCAGGTGAAAACTGGCAAGGCAGCTGGAGTTGATGGAATTCCACCTCAAATCTGGAAACATGGGGGCCAAGCACTCCATGCTAAATTTCATGAGTTTGTGGTGCACTGTTGGGAACTAGGTGAACTACCATCAGACCTTCGTGATGCAGTCATTATCACCTTGTATAAGAAGAAAGGAGATAAATCAGACTGCTCAAATTACTGTGGTATTACTCTGCTCTCCATTGCTGGCAAAATCCTGGCAAGAATACTTTCAAACAGACTAATACCCACTATAGCAGAAGGAATTCTACCTGAAAGCCAATGTGGTTTCAGAGCCAACAGGAGTACCACAGACATGGTATTTGTTCTCAGACAACTGCAAGAGAAGTGTAAGGAACAGAACAAAGGTCTCTATGTAACCTTTGTTGACCTCACCAAGGCTTTCGATACTGTGAGCAGAAAAGGTCTGTGGCAGATTTTGGAATGTTTAGGTTGTCCCTCCAAGTTCCTTAAAATGATCATCTCACTCCATGAGGATCAGCACGACCAAGTCAAATATGGCAACACACTTTCTGAGCCCTTTCTAATAACCAATGATGTGAAACAAGGCTGTGTTCTTGCACCAACCCTATTCACAGTCTTTTTCAGCATGGTGCTCCAAAGGGCCACGGCAGACCTTGATGATCAGGACGGTATCGACATTCGATATCGTACTAATGGAAGCTTGTTCAACCTAAGGCGATTGAAGGCCCACACTAAGACCTTAAACCATCTTGTCCGGGAGCTGTTTTACGCTGACACCGCCGCCCTTGTCGCCCACACAGAAGCAGCTCTGCAGCGTTTAACATCCTGCTTTGCAGACACTGCTGAGCTTTTTGGGCTGGAAGTCAGCTTAAAGAAAACAGAAGTTCTCTATCAACCTGCACCTCAGGAAGTCTTCCATCATCCCCATATCACCATTGGCCAATCAGAGCTCAAATCAGTCCAGCAGTTTAATTACCTAGGTAGCCTCATCTCCTCAGATGGTAAGATTGACAGAGAGATAGACAACAGGTTAGCAAAGGCATACAGTGCCTTCGGAAAAATCCATAAAAGAGTCTGGCAAAATAAACACCTGAAGAAAAGCACAAAGATCAGTGTTTACAGAGCCGTTGTGCTGTCTACTCTTTTATATGGATCCGAATCATGGGTCATCTACCACCACCACCTGCAGCTCCTAGAACACTTCCATCAACACTGTCTCCGTACAATCCTAAACATCCACTGGTCAGATTATGTGACTAATATGTCTGTTCTAGAACAAGCAGCAGTCACAAGTATTGAGCCCATGTTACTGAGAACACAGCTGTGCTGGGCAGGACACGTCTCAAGGATGAAGGACCACCGCCTCCCTAAGATCTTGCTCTATGGTGAATTTGCCACTGGCTACTGCAAGAGAGGAACCCCAAAGAGGAGATACAAGGACTCCCTAAAACAACATCTCAACCTTGGCCATATTGATCAACATAACTGGTCTACTCTGGCCTTCAATCAGGAGGTCTGGAGACACACCATCTATAACGCTGCTGCTTCCTTTTGAGAACGCACGCAGGATCACTCTCAAGGAGAAAAGACAACGCAGAAAGAATCATGTCTTGCCGATACCATCCAAGGAGTCTTTCTGCTGTGCCTTTTGCAGCTGGACTTGTCTATCTCACATTGGCCTCATTAGCCACCAGCGTGCTTGTAGCAATGTGGGTAGTGTCCTTCCCAAATCTTTGTTTGCGAAGCCTAGACATCATGATGATGATGATGATGATGATGATGATGAAGTTATGGTATCATATGTAGAGTTAAAAATCTCTTTTTTTTCTTCTTTGTCCCCTTTCCCCAAATGAAATAATTGGCCAGGTGTTTTAACATCTTTCTATCTTTTCCTTCTATTTCCCCCTCCGCCCCTCGGAACTCTGTGTGTATAATCCTTTCCTTCTCTTCTGGCAGTTCCCCTTTTCTGTAAACTGAATGTCAAAAAGGCATATATGTCGCGGTGACTGTGAAAACGTGAAGAACTACCTCTGTGGTCTATTATGTCCTCAGTTTGTATGCTACTGCTGGCTAATGAGGAAACAGATTTCAGTCCTATTTTTGTGATAAATATAATCCCTTTGCTTTGTGTCGTCTAAGGGAAATAATCTCTCTTAAGACACCATCCAAATGCTTTGCTCAAGACTTCCACCTTTAGTAACTTTGTGAATAGACACAGATGTTTTGATTCCAGCAGAATCTGTGTGATACCTATAATTCAGATGGAAGTGCAACAGCTCTTGCATTTTTTAACAGGATGTTACATAACTTTTCCTCCGGGCAACACGGGGTTTCTTGGTCTGTATGAAAGTACCTTTGGCTTTCTATTGGAAAAGCAGGTACTGCTGAAGGTACTGGGAACATTCTTTGCACATGCAGTTACTTCAACTAATAGCATTACTGATTTAGGATAACAGAAGAGCCTATATCCCTTTTTCATTTGTTTAAATGTAGTATGTATTTGTTCAAGGTTTTTGCCCATTCATTGGAAACTACTGAGTTTACACATTACAAGTCTTTCTAGCGCTTAGTCAGATGCTGGCTGGACAGAGGACAAAAAGGAAGATGTGTGCTGATAAAGGAAGTCACCTATGGGCAATTTATATGCACGGAGTATCGCTACTTGGCATAGAAGATTAAATACTACCACTGTGCTCTGTGAAATGGAAGATGTTGAATTTTGAATGTCTATAGATGATGTTCAGTGTGGTGATTAAAAAATTACCGGCATACCTGTTTTTTAGGACATGCTGAAGTTTAGGTGACATGGTTGGGATTCTCGATTATGTTTTTCAGAATGTCTTTGACAAACCTTTGCAGCGTTTTAATATTGACCTGATCTTTGGGACCTAGAGACACTTGTGATGTAAGTTGATGCTGAGGAGCTTATGGATATTACAGCATCTTCTGAGGGTCATCTAGTGGGTTATGGAGTCACCAGTGTTTTCCATACCTGCACTGTCTTGATACTACCTCTGATACCATCTTTATCTCCAGTCCTGCAAGAGAAGCAAGTGCCCCTGCTTCTCAGTTTCCCCACCAGTAACAGATGATAACCATAACAACCACCTTTGTAAAGCATTTCAGTATTCACTGCTGAAGAATGCTACATAGCAGCTTAGCACTGTTATTGTTAAAAGAATGAATGCTACGCCATGTTGAATGTGGAGCTTTTGGGGTCTTTTCATACTGTGACATTCTTTTTCTCCTGCCTGGTGCAGTCAAAGCGGAAGAGAAATGTTTACAAGCATGATTAGAAAATAAAAAAGCACCACCCATCAAAGGAGGTTATTGTGATTTCTTTTCACAAACTTCTGTTAGGCATAGATGATAGTGAATTTGATCAAGATGGTGGCCAGCTTGCCTCAGGAAGTTCCCTAAAGTTTCTTCATTGTGTATTTTGGTGTTTCTTTGTTCTACAAGAATAATAATTAGGAATGTACATCTTATTATAAAAATAAAATGTTCAAACAACTGTAGCATTGTGTTAGGCTTTTTTTAATCATGGAAACTGCAATAGCATTTTGGTTTTGTATATCTTTCCTTAGATATAGCAAGAATTCCTGTCCCACAGAACCTCAGTGGATATTCTCTTATACCGCTGCTACATAAAAAGACTGAGAGTGAAGTGTCACCAAGAGGACCTCGGCCCTCTTGGGTGCTGAGTGAGTTCCATGGGTGCAATGTGAATTCTTCTGTGTATATGCTGCGAACTGGCAAATGGAAATATATCGCGTACTCGGATGGCTGTTCAGTACTGCCACAACTCTTTGGTATGTTACAACTTTTATGTCCTGACTAACTCATTAATTTAATTAAATACAGTCTTAACTGGCTTTTTGTTTGTTCCAGATCTTACTGCTGATCCAGATGAGCTAACAAATGTTGCCATAAAATTCCCACTAATTGTACATTCCTTGGACAAAATACTCCGTTCTATAGTAAACTATCCAAAGGTTTCTTCTTCTGTTCAGGAGTATAACAAACGACAGTTTATCAGTTGGAAACAAAGTTTGGGTCAGAATTACTCAAGTGTTATTGCGAACCTTAGGTGGCATCAAGACTGGTTAAAGGAACAAAAAAAATATGAGAATGCAATTGACAAATGGCTTGGGGAGTAGACAGAAACAACCTGGATTTAATATGACTGAGGGTATGAAAACACTATGCATTTGTAATATTATACTGTATTTCAAGTATTAGAATTATTGTCTTATATAAGCTATTGAAAGTAAAGATTCCCAAACAGTTACTGCTTTGTGTTAGGGAACCAAGAGCATTTTATATAATGCCAGCATAACAAAACTAGTGTTTTAGATGTTATTGTTCTGTAACACTTAAATGTACACAAGAAGGATAATGTGTAAATACTAATTGTGTGTATGGAATATTTAGCTGATTACAAAAATACAGAGTATTAAGCATTAAAGTTCAATAGGAATTTCCATTTATAAGGACGGAGTAAAGATTATAAAATCTAGTAAAGTAAGCTACCACATACAGTGGAATTTGTCAGATTGATTATAGGTTCACATTAAATACACATTCATCTGCCGGGGTTTGGAAGTTGTTAACTCACTTGTCTACCATTGGTTTCTGTGTTGCCATAGTTATTATATTGTCTCCTTGCATTGGCTAGCCAAATGGCCAATCCCCTCCTGGGCCCAGCAGACCTTATAAGCTGCGGGAAATTTGAATAAAGGCCCTTCTTCGCTGCTGGATTCCCGGCGTGCTACATGGTCTCTGTCTCCTGGCTTAAGTACCTCCACTGCCTGTCCCTGCCATGAGGGACGGGCGGCGTGGGGCTGATTTCAGCCCTGAAAACCTTCACAGAGCGACCGGCAGTGAACCCCCAGAAACCCCTCGAACTGCAACATTCATCCACTTAAGAGAAGCTATAGCAGTTAAAATATAATCAAAAAGTTAATAACGAGTACTGGTCTGAACATAGATGCGGTTTATTCAAGTACTTAACTATGTCAGCGTTCCTGTATCATATACATGACTGACTCTCCATCTTTTCAACATCTGACTGCTAACCTCTTGCTTTTAGATCTGGTACTTACCACTCCTTGCTTGCTTAAAATTTCATAATGTGCATAGGCTCCTCATTGCACATGTGGAGGGGAATCTGATCTCTGGTCACAGTTGGAAAATAGAACAAAAAAACCAAACCCAAAAATCCTCTAACCAAATCTGTGAGTAGAGTAGTTCTTTGAAAAGTGATAGTGTGATTTGCATAGCATAAGATGAAAAGTGCATCTCTGTTATGCAGTTAGATTTTGCAAATAAATGCTTGTTAGGATCCCATTATTAAAAGATGCCTCTGCCCGAATTAAGATGCAAATGAGACCATGTGCCAAAGTCAATAGTATGGTTTTATTTAGCAGTAAATATGAGGTACAGAGAAAGATAGAAATAGAAAGAGAGAGAGAGAGAGAAAGAGAGAGACAGATTAAGTAGAAAGATAAAGATATCATCACCACATGGATTCTAACAGGATCTCACTGGTCCTTCTGGTCTTCTCAGTGACGAGGGTCCCAATGTTGTGCTTTCTGGGTACTGCTTTTATGCAGTCAAAGTCCCAGATATTCACAGGGAGTCTCAGATGTTCCCACAACTTGGGATGGCATGAGTGTAAGCAGTTGTTTTCTTTCTCACAGCTTGCACAGTGGAGTTTTGTCCAGTGTGCTAATTTCAAACCTTTACCTTCATTTATGCCTATAATTAATGCTTTCCTTTCTCACTGTTTTCCACAGTGGGAATCTTTGTTCGAGTAGGTTACCCAGATCTGTCTTACCAGACCTGGTTCTTATCACAAGTTCCAGTAGTGGTGGCTTATATTATGGAAATTTCCTTCTTTGACAGTGTTTTGAAACAATTCATGGCATTCTTTAAGTCCTGTCAATGCTTTAATGTGCATCAATGAGTGGAGAACTGAAACCTAAAATATAAACAGAGAAGACAGAATTGAAGCTTACAGGAAGAGTTAACATAAAAATACTATTTCACATTTTTCCAGGGATGTGACGAAAAACCAAAGTAGTTTTGGAAGAAGGTAGGATTTAGATAGTAACTCTTCTGCTTAAGGAGAAATATAATTATAGCGGCACATAAGTTTGCTTATTCTTGGTAACAGTGCTTGCTGCTATAGTACCAATTCAGAATGACATACTTAATACATAAATCCTTTTCTAAATCTGTAATTAAATACCTAGCAGTAGCAGTAAGCTAGTAAGACTAAACATAAAAAGGACACATATTTTCTGATGGCTAAGCACTCCACATGCATTCCATAAACAACTTACCACACTGGAATTAGGTATATACTGATGAGGGTTTTAACTATTTTCTGTCTTTGTGTGCACAGGACATTACTGCTAACCTTATACAACTTGCTGCTATGGCAGAATTTTTTTATTATATATCGTAGGCAAGGAGCAAACTAATAGTTAAAAAAACCTTCAAACTCTGTAGCACATGCCATGATAAATCTGGTTAAAATGAGTTCAGGTAGGGATGAAATTACTTAAAATAAATGGGCTGCATACTTAGAGAAAGTATTTATGTCCATATGAATGTTTGTTCAAGAGGGAGAAGAATAAAGAAATTGATTGCTTTCTAGAGATCTGAACAAAGTGCAGTACATTGTACAGAATACAGTAAAATAAAATTACGGTGAACTGGATGTATTTTGGGTGTTCTTTTTTTAGTGCCTGAATGTTTAAAAAATTATTAGGGGAAATTGTATTTTGTCACTTCTGTGGACAGTGCTTTCTTTGAAGACACGAGCTTTTAAGATGCACTAATGTTAGGTTTACAAAAGTGCCATTTTGAGGTACTTTCTGAAATGGAAGAAAAATTGGAAAAAAACCCTTCTTGCAACTACATCTTGTGTCACAGACTGTCTAAAGAAGCCCAGTGCATGGGGCAGGCTTCCAGACAATGCAGGAAACACCGGAGCTACCATGTCAGGAAGTAGGGATGCTTGTTCGCAAAGTGGTACTGTGGTATGTGAGTCAACAAGTAGCAGATTGTGAGTCAACAGTAGGCACTCAGTATGCCTACATTAGTGCTTCTTGTATATAGTCTTCTTAAAATGCTTGTTTAAAAAGAAAATGTTGACTTGTTAAAAGAAAAACTTTTGACTTTTGCAAGTTATTTGTTATTTATGTGTGAACTTTTGTTCTGAAGAGCAAGAGAGAGAAAGGAAAAGCCCCTAACCACCTTCCTGTACCTGTTGGCAATAAATAATATGTCTATGTTGGTTTAGAACTGAGCTAATTTAAGTGTAAAACAGATGGATTTAACAATACAGTTGTATTCAGTTACTGTGTTAGTTATGCTTATGCATCTGCATTATTGTAACATTAATCAAATGAGGTGTGCAGCATGCAAGGCTGGCCAGCTAACAAAGGAAAAAATCTGTTTTTCAAACGTGCCAAGTGAGTTATGCAGTATTAACACTGAAGAGAGACTGTGGAGTGAAAGACTGTGGCTGGAATGCCAACAGGTTCAAACTTATTGATTACATGTATTCAGGTCAGTGCAGCTTTCTGAGACATACCTGAGGCTACCAAGGGCATTGGCCTGATCAGCTTCTGCTGAGAGAGGTACCATTGTTCTGTCGAACAAAAATGTATTTTTGTAAATACAAGGTCCTCGTGGTCACTAAAGAGGTAAGAGACTGCCACTGTGAATTTGCCAAGAAATCACATAAAAATAACACTCTGCTGCCTTTGTCAAGATAACTAGCCTAGCTGTTAAAAAAAAAAAAAAAAAGGTGAAATCCAGACATTGAATGCACTTGGACAATGGCCTATCCGATCTACTTTCATGTGGAAATAGAGTCTAGACAAAATTACTGTAAGTTAAGTTCAAAACTGACTAAAATCAAGCTCAATTGTAGATTCCAAAAATCAAAAAGTGGGAAGGCTGATAAATAATGTCTGCAAGAATTTTATGTAGTTCTGTTTTTTACTTCTTTAGTAAGTCTTTTACTTTTTTAGTACTTTGAATGCAGGAGTAGGCACCTTTTTCTTATTAAACATGAGAAAATGCACCTGGGGAGAGCTATCAACCCTTCTGAAAATAGGCTAAAATTCAAAGTAGTCTTGATTAGCTGGATAAAATGATCTGAAATCAATAGGGTCAAATTCATCATGGCTTAGTTAAAGGTCAAAATAAAATGGAAATGGAAAAAATACTAAAATTGTGAACAACAAAATGCCTAGGTTTCAGTTTTGCAGAACAAAAAGCTTCCCATGCCTGGACATTTTAGAGAAACAGAAGTATAATATGTTCAGCATATTATGTTCAACAGTGATGTTCCTGGACGGGTGGTCGTGTGGCTGCTGCCCTCATGGCATGCAGGAGCAGGGACAGCCCCAGGGCCTGGGCCAGATGGGAGAAGCTGCAGCAGTGCCAGTGGTGTGGATAGTTAATTTTGCCACCCGTTTCCATGGACTTTGCTTGGCATGATGGAAGACTGTTCTTTCCCTGAGTGGTTTCTCAAGGATGGGTGAAGGGCATGTTCATTACATGAAAGCTCATGGTTTGGTTGCTTCTCTCTGCACTGCAACCAAGAGAAAAGCATGTGTGTGTGGAAATCTTTTGCTGAAATCCTGATCTGAAATGTTCCTGTGGGCCTAGCTGGATTGTAGCACCCTGACATCAACTCTGATTATTAAACAGATCTTATCAAAAGATTCATTTTAGATGGATGAGGCATTTTGTACTGGAAAAAAAATTTTGACTTTATACAATTAAATACTACTCATGGCTAAATAGTCTTTGGACTGTTTTGCTGTTGTCAGATCATTTTTTAAAATACAATGCTTATGAAATGCATAATTTGTCATTTTATCCTGGAAAAGTCTTCACCCACCACTTTTCCAGCAAGCTTTGCTATTTATCAAATCAGAACTATGGGATGGAGCACAGTGGTGCCCATTCTCATTTTTTGTAGTATGCAGCTGATGGTGACTGAGACAGCGATGGTTTGGTAAAGGCATCCACTGTGAGCTGGAGGTATCTTGCAAAGGAGTTCAGAGGATGGAAAAAGTGACCTGGCAATGCAGCCTGGACATAGGAGTGATTTATGGCTAGCAATGTTGCTGCTCCCTGACTCTGTGCCCCTATTGCAACTTCTTCAGCGAGGAGACTGGTAGCGGCCTAGGTAAGAAAACTGGAAGTCCTCAGGAGTAGAGTGTTTCAAGACTCCCTGTTAGGTCTGCAATTTTGGGGTTGTCATGAGAAAGGTAAGGGGGGGTTGCCTGACCCTTAGAGAGGAGAGCTTTTCTTGACCCTTAGTGTTTTATTTGTCTGTCAGTGCCTCAGGTAAGCCAAAACCCTTGTGTCCAGCTAGTCTGACAGAGTCCTGTAAGGGGAAATCTTCACTGAACAGATTCACTGGATTAGAGGGTGATTCAACTGCCCTTTTCTAGGGGCTAAGCCAACAGTGTGGAGACACCTCGGCGAATCTTCCCAATGCATTATCTGTTGCTGGCCACTGCTAGCACCTTATAAAGGACTCACTCTAAGAGCTTACGGAATAACACTCTTTAATAACACAAATTATGACAGGTCAATAAGGTTGGTAAGTCGTCAGTAATAGTGTCTAACTGCAAAAACGTCATTGGATTTCAAAACATATTGGGTTTCTGTGGCAAGATTTTGGTAGTGGGAGGGGCTTACAGGGGTGGCTTCTGTTAGAAGCTGCTAGAAGCTTCCCCTGTGTCTGGTGGAGCCAATGCCAGCTGGCTCCAGGATGGGCTTCCTGCCACTGGCCAAGGCCGAGCTGATTAGGAATGATAGTAACTCCTCTATGATAACATATTTAAGAACAGAAAGAAAGTTATTGCGCAGATTAAAATTGCAACAAGGAAAGAGCAGAGTGAGAACATGTGAACAGTGTAGACACCAAAGTTGGGAAGAAATCTCCAAATTCCCAAACATCCGTGAAGAGCTTCCGCAGAAATGGTAAGAAGAAAAGCAAGCTGTTGCGGGCCTTTAGCTCCCCTTGGGCAGCCTATCTCTGCACCACCAGCACCGAGGGAGAGGTGTGTTTCTTCCCAAGGAAAGAGACTGGCATCATCTCTCAGGATCCCAGCTCAGAATTTTGCAGACCATATCCAAAACTGCAAATGTTTCTCTCACACAAAACATGCCAGGACAGAAGGCTGTAGCTGGCCTTTCCCTCTCCCAGACAGCCTATGGTGGGCACCACAAAGGCTTGGGCTAGGTTGTTTCCCCTTGCCAAGAAGAAAGGCGCTGTCATCCCCTTTGGGAGCCCACATCTGAAACTTGCACAGAGCAGGCAAAACTTGAAGAGGTTTGGGGAGGAGTTGCACGCAAAAAATTCCAGGACAGAAAGCCTAGTGGGCAAGATGCGAGCAAACGTTTTGTCCTAGCACATTTATATGTGTGAGCTGGGGCTGGAAACTTCTCAGTTTACATTCAGACCGCAAGAGTGTGGTAGTACAAGTAGGTCAGAAGAAAGTGTTGAGCAACACTGTTGAGTGTAGTTTCTAGGCAGCAGGGGAAGGTTAGCCGAGGCTAGTTTTTGTTCTAGTAACTTTTTCTTAAGAGAGTATCTGCTGGGCATTTTAAAGTTTGAAGCTGGGATCTGACAGAGTGAAAAAATGTGAGGGTACATGGAGCTGAGAAGGAAGGCACACAGCCCCAGTGTGTGGCATGTTCATGAAAAGCTGCAGGGTGAACAGGAAATTCAAGCTGTGTGTTTTTCTATGTGAGACTGAAAGCGCTTTATGGTACATCTAGCCGAAAAGAATGTGCAGAGCACCATGGGTTTTACAGTTTACAGGCTGTGAGGGGAAAGTGGCTGCCACTTGACTGACAAGAGCAAAGAAGTTTGCAATTAGAAGGGTAGGTCACTGAAACCTTTCTCTCATGGCACACTTTACATGGTGTAGTTCGAAACACTTCATTTTTGATTTAACCTGTGAGATTGAGAGTGTGACAGTATGAATAGGTGAGAAGTGCAATGCAGCCATGTGTTTGGTGCAGTTCTCTGGTTGCAGAGGAAAGTGAAAAATCAGTGGTGGCTTTTTGTTCTAGGAGCGTTTGCAGGGATTAGCCCCTGGTTTCTTTCAGGTTAGAAACTGTGATCTGTGAGAGTGAAAAAATGTTATGGTACATATATCTGAGAAGGAATGTCCATAGTCCAAGGATGTAGTTAAAAGGCTGTGATGAGAAAGGCTAATCCAGCAACTAGTTTTGCCCTGGCAGGTTTTCTGACTCTCACCTTCCTTGGGCAGCCAACCAGCTGCACCAGCAGCACTGGGGCCAGGTGCTCTCCATCGCCAGGAGAGACACTGTCATCCTGTTTCAGGAGACAAACTCTGAAATTTGCACACTATCACCACTATTGAAGGCACCATGGGACTGCTCCCCCCCAAAATGTTCCAGAACAGAAAGCTGACTGGGGGCCTTTACCTCTCTTGGGCAGCCAGCCTTTCATGAGCACCACCAAGCCTAGGACTAACCGCCTTTCTTGCCAAGGAAAGGCACTCTTATCCCCTTCAGTAACTGGGGGCTGACCAGGGGCCTTTACCTCCCTTGGGCAGCCTAGCCTCTGCTGCTGCCAAAGCTGGGGCTAGGTGCTTTCCTGCTGAGGAAAGGTATTTCCATCGCCTTTCAGGAGAAAGGTACCTCCCCCAGAAGGGAATGGGGCTGGGGATGCACTCCCACATTATATCCCCTGGGCAGCCTGTCTCCTATACCA
>NW_016690198.1:899488-901896 GCF_001604755.1 Lepidothrix coronata
TATACCAATAATACCAGAGATAAGTCCTTTCCATCTGAAGGTAAGGCGCTCTCATTCACGTTCAGCTCACCCCTGAAGTTGGGATGAAATCTCCAACTCTCCAAACATCTGCAGAGAGCTCACACAGAAATGGTAAGAAAAAAACCAAGCTGTTGCAGGCCTTTAGCTCCCCTTGGAGAGAGGATGCACCAGGGAGAGAGGTGCATTCCTCCCCAAGGAAAGGGACTGACATCATCTCTCAGGATCTCAGAATTTTGCAGACCACATCCAAAATTGCAAGTGTCTAGCAATTTCTCTCACACAAAACACTCCAGGACAGAAAGCTGTAGCTGGCCTTTCCCTCTCCCGGGCAGCCTATGGTGGGCACCACAAAGGCTTGGGCTAGGTTGCTTCCCCTTGCCAAGAAGAAAGGCGCTGTCATCCCCTTTGGGAGCCCGCATCTGAAACTTGCACAGAGCAGGCAAAACTTGAAGAGGTTTGGGGAGGAGTTACATACAAAAGGTTCCAGGACAGAAAGCTATTTGTGGCCTTAACCTATCCTGGGCAGCTGGCACCACCAGTGCTGGGTGCTAGGTGCTTGCCCTTGCCGATGAAAGTCCCTGTCATCATCTCTCAGGAGCCCACTTCCCAAACCTTTATCAGTTTTTCAAGAGAGTTCTCCATCATTAGGATTAATTGGCTACCATAAGGTTCAATGCAATTAGATATAAGTATATTAGATATATGCAATTAGATATAAACTTAAACTCAGATATAAACTCAAAATTAGATATAACTTAAATTAGCCAATAAAATTAGAAGTAACTTCTGCAGCATTTTTGTAACCAGTTATATCAAACTTGTAAAGCAAGCAACTGTGCTTTAGTGAAATAATTGGAAATTAATAGGAAATCAATTCAAGATATTTTATGATCTTTCAAGATATTGATATGCTTTTATATAAATATGCACAAGTGCATTATAGCAGTCCTAAATTTTTTGGTATATATAACACTGACATAAGGGACCAGCTTAGTGCTGTCTGCTTTGTAGTGCAGACTGGATATGCATGTCTATCTGCTATCTTGAATGATACTTATGCAGATTCAGATTATTTTAGCTGGATCAGGCCTGTAGAAAAAAAAGCCTTAGTCACCTAGCCATTTTTAAGCACTGTTGTGGCACATTGCAACATGAGAAGTGACCAGAAACAATAAATTAAGGAATTACAGAGTCAATATAGGATGAGTGTTTCTGTCTATATTTATTTTCCTGAAGGAAATCTCTATAGTGCTAGTCTGACAAATCATTGGAGAATACAAAATTACTTTTCTTTGTCAAACGGCTACAGTTTGTCATAATTACATAACAAAAGAAACCTGTTACCCTTATGTCAGCTGTGTTCTGATGCATTTGAGCTCTTCTGAAAGTAAAGCCAAAACCAGAATTACTGCTTTGAGGCATCTCCCATGCTTCTGGTGTGGGGAGGTGGCATCCCTGCTGGTGAGGGGGCACACAGAGAACCAGGGCACAGTGTGATCATATGTACTGTGCATGGGGCTGTGTTATGGCACTTTGGAAAATGTCAGCTCTTATAAACTTGTTGTACTCCAACAGTTTAGGTCAAAGGGACCATGCACTGGTAGTGGCTAAAAGAAAGGAAATGTGAAGCAAACAATGCAATGCAGATATTAAAAAGTGGAGCAATAGCAGTTGTCCTAAAGAGTACTGTATTGTCCCATTGCCCTTCTCTGTTTGACTTGTCTGAATATAGACAGAGGTGTAATTCAAATAGATTTCACTCATTTTTAAAGATAGGCTGAAGTCAGAAGGCCTTTTGCACAAGTCTTACCAGGCACTCCTAGGTCTTAAGGTACTGGATATGTGACAACATCTGTTAATATAAACTTAGAGAGTTTTCCATTTATGGCTTTTATATGACTTATTAGTATCAGGGAATGTGAGAGGAAAGTTTTTTCAGCATATGAACTAAGTTTGAAATCCACTAACTAAATTCTTTAGAATCAGCACAAAACTATGCATGTAGAACTCTAATCAGAAGTGTGTGTGTGTGTGTGTGTGTGTGTGTGTGTGTATGTGTGTGTTTGTGAAGTTAAAGTCAAACAGTTGTTTGGTTAAAGCCTTCTACTTATTCCTTTCAGTCAGAAAGGAACTGTCAGAGACCGAAACACTTAATGATTTATGCATTCTAAGAGACTTCTGCAGGCTTTTGACTTTCTGATGGGCAACTGGGCCCATCCCCCCGCTCCTCCAGTGCAGAAGATGTCAAGCCCTGAAAAGGCGGGAAGAGCCGAGCTTACCACGCCCTCCACATGAACTCCACGCCAAAAAGGGGGACACCAACCTATGAAAACAACTCCCCGCCCTGGGGGAGGTGCTAAGGATATGGATTTTGACTGGTGACTTTG
>NW_016690198.1:902203-965930 GCF_001604755.1 Lepidothrix coronata
AGGAATTATTGATAAAACCTGGGTTATCCCCTCCGCCCCCTTTTTCCTGGGGCGGGTCGTAACAGGAACCTATTCAGATTTGTAGTTTTTTAAGTCAATCCTAGCAATCCTGAATGTGAATAACTTAAAATGCAACATGAAAAAAGGCAAGTGACTAAAATAATAATTTAATTCATTTTTACATATTAGGTTAAAAAATAGCCTCTTAATCTTGTATTATACATGTTCAACTAGGTCTCAATTTTCTTGGTATATGTGGGAGAGAATTCAAATAAGAGACATTAGCTCAACAGGGAAATAAAAGGAAACATGTTATGCATACTTTCAAAGACAACTTTTATGAAGAGATTCTTTAGATAGTTGATCTTGAACATAGTAAATAGTAAAAAAATTTCAGATCTTTAGATCAGTATTTCAGGCCTCAGACTAATGTTTTATTTTTCGTGGACTTGCTTTTTTAATGTACTGTGTCATTGTTCTCTCTTTGTTTTCACAATCAGCTGTTTCATGTAGGGCAGCTGTTTCTCATAATTGGCTGTTTCTTGTAGCTATTTTTCAAGGATATAGAGGCCTTACCAAGAGATCTGGGTAGACTACAGACATGGGCAACCACCAACCACTTGAAATTTAACAAGAGCAATTGCTGAATTCTCCATCTGGGATGGGGTAATCCTGAGTGTATGTGCAAACTGGGGGATGAGAGGCTGGAGAACAGCCTCAGAGTAAGGGACCTGGTCAGTGGCAAGTTGACTGTGAATGAGCAGTGTGCCCTGGCAGCCAGGAGGGCCAGCTGTGCACTGAGGTGCATCAGGCACACTGTTGCCAGCTGTGCCGAGGGAGGTGATTCTCCTATTCTGCTCTGCACTGATTGTCTCCACTTCAAGTACTGCTTACAGTTTGAGTGCCTCAATACAATCAAACTCTAGAGTATGTCCAGAGGAAAGGGTCCCGATGGTGAAAGGCCTTGAGGGAAGACTTCTGAGGAGTGGCTGAGGTTACTTGGTTTGTTTAGCTTGGAGAAGCACGGGCATGACCCCCATCACAGCATACAGCTTCCTCAAGTGGTGCAGGAAGGGGGGAGCTGCTGATCTCCTCTCTCTGGGGACCAGCAACAGGACACAAGTAAAGAGAATAAAGAAGCTGCTTCGAGGGAAACTCAGATTGGACATTAGGAAAAGGTTCTTCACCCAGAGGATGTTTGGTCACTGGAACAGATTCCCCAGGGAATTGGTCACAGCACCAAGTCTGTCAGAGTTCAAGGAGCATCTGATGATGCTCTTAGTCATATGGTTTAGTTTTAGGTTATTCTAGCAGGGATTGGCAGTTGGACTCAGTGATCCTTATGGGTCCCTTCTAACTTAAATATGATACAATTTTTTTGTTTTACCTTTTACTTTTCCATAAAATGTTTAAGCTGAATCTACTAATCTATAGATTGTATTAAAACAAGAAAAAACCCACAACTTCCAAAGCATGACTAGTTATGAACTTCAGTCTAAAAATTTTATTTTCATGTCAGTCATCTATAGAGTAGCTTGAAAATCGTGAGCCTGTTGTAAAAGCCTAGTCTCCTCATTTCTTTTAAAAAATGTATCTGCGTTAAAATTTAAACAATGAAATTCTCTTTAGTTTTTTTTTTTTTTTCAGTAAGATGGTTTGGACCACAAACAATATAGTGTTTAGAGCAGTGTCAGAAGTATAAAAGCATGTCATTTTAGAAACAATGTTGTCTTTCCAACTTCATAATAACAAATGTGTTATGTCTCTGTGATTGTTTTCTAGTGTTCTGTAGTGCACTGTTTTTCACTTGCTATTGTGTTCAGAATTTAGACCAGCTTTTAAGTATTGCTTGTCTTCTCTCTTTGCAGGGGCACTTAACCCAAGAAGGCATTGAAGGAGCAAAAAAACAGCTGAACATCTTAAACCCAAAGAGGACAATTTCGTTCATCTGCCAGAAGGCAAACCAGTAAACCTTAATGGTTTAACAAAACCACGTGGGTTTTTTTCATCTCCTGGAGCTCTTTGTACTAGCATGTATCATGCGTCATTTGATATATGATATTTGTGTGTGTGTACTGGGTCTGGCTGGGATGGAGTTAATTTTCTTCGTAGCAGATCTTATGGTACTGTGTTTCAGATTTCCAGTGAAAACAGTGAACGTAACATACTGTTTTAGCTATTTCTGAATGGTCCTGGCACAGCATCAAAGCCTTCTCTGTTTCTTGCTCTGCTCCCCCAGTGAATAGATTAGGGCTGTGCAAGATGTTGGGAGGGGACACAACTAAAAAAATGCCCTGAACGAACCAGAGCTATTCCATGCTATATAATGGTCATGCTGAGCAATAAAATAGAGAAGAGAGGATTTAGGGAGATTGGCCATGTTTTGTTTGGGAATCCTTCCCTTTTCCTTTCCTCTTCCCCTTTCCTTTCCCCTTCCCCTTCCCTTCCCCTTAGTTTATTAATTTATTTTTTATCTTGACCTACAAATGCTCTTGCTTTTATCTTGATATTCTTCTTTCCCTGTCCCACTCACTGCAGGGGTGTGGGAGAAGTGAGCAAGTAGCTGTATTATACCTAACTGCCTGTCAGCAGAACATGTGTAGCTAATTGGGATTGGAACTGAATGCTAAAACCATACACGATGATTTAAATTTGTTTATGTTACTTGATCATTTAACCAGTCATGCAAAAAAGAGAAGGCTAGTTTAGAGCTTTAAGGAAAACTCGTGCATCCAAATGCTAACGATCATTTAGAGATCTTAGCACATGTGGAACAAGACCAAAGGTAGTTGTCACCTTTTCTGCCCCTGAGGTGTGCAGAGTTAAAAAATTCAGTGAAGACTGTCAGGGTTTCAGACACAATTTTATGTCTTTCTTCCATTCACATTGTAGGTAGCACCTTAGAAATTCTTTATATTGATGGAGCCAAAAATACACCTGTGGTGGAGGATGTCAATGATTTGATAACAGAAACAAGAAAAATTCACAATAGTTCCTATTTTTGATATCTTGTAGAGTTGTCATGGTTGTAGCTCTCATTTTAATTGGAATTATTTCTTGTAGTTTTAATTGAAATAGAGGAAATGACTGTTACTCATTGAGTTACTGGAATGTGAGATACTTCTGCCTAGTTGATTGTGCATATGACAACACATAACTGTGTAGTTGCCTTCTGAGGAAGTGTTTCATGGAAGTTCAGGAAGTGAAAGTTAGGAAGAAAGGTAGTACATTGCAAGAGTTCACACTTAAAGGATGCAGAGCTAGTATAACAGTACTTCTGCTTTCTGGCCTCTGAGGCAGAGGAGGTAACTAAAGGCAACTGCATTTTGGTTACTGTTAACAGCTGCCTAGATGAGGAAAAATTCTGGATTGTTCACTGTACTGACAGAGAAATGAGGGACTTCAGGTTGAAGTTTAAGTGTAAGGCACAGAAAAATCCTGTCAGCCCTCTGCACTAAGTGCAGGTCAGATCCAAATTTTTGGCTGTAGATCAGTGACAGTCTTTGGGAATTAAGTTGTGGCAGTCAGGGGTGGCTGGAAAAATGGAAATATTGCACCTATTTTAAAAAGATTAGGAAGTAGTACCCTGGGAGTACATCTGTTCCAGTGCCTCACCACCCTCACAATGAAGAATTCTGTCATAAAATTTTCATACATAAAATTTGTATTCTAAATCTACATGCTTGTCTTATCACATGCCCTCATAAGACTCTGACCCCAGGGAGCTGCCAGCTCATGGGCTTGGCTAGGAGTTTTCCTTAAATTTATAGATATAAGGTTCTTTAATACCTCAAGATAAGCCACGAGCTTGTTCTCAAGGGATTTCTTTATTAAGTTAGGGGAGCAAATAAGGGAACTTGGTCAAAGTTCAAAAGGACACCACACAAGCTAGACAAAAATGTTCCACCACAATACTAACTCGGCATACACTATTAATCCACAACACTTAAGGCAAAATCCAACCAGTTCCACAACATTTACATCAAGATCCAATCCCTCCAGCTCCAAGCCACCCTAAACATCAAGAAAGGAGCAAAGAAACAGAAGCAGAGGAGCAAGAAGAGAGAAGGAGAGAAGGGAGAGATAGCTGCCACTGAAGCCTTGTAGAAGACTGGCTCGCACAAGTCCAAGTGGCAGGGCCGCAACATGAGGCAAACACTTGCCTGTGTTTTTATCTGCTCTGGTGTCTAAGGCCAACTCCTCCAGATGGGGTCTCTGACCCACCTGCAACTCTGGGGTTCCAGGCCAGGGTGAGGGGCAGTGTTCTCACCATCCCTGCCAATCTGAGGCTGGGTTAGGGGCTCCAGGAGGTGTGGTATGTTATAGTTTGCCCAGGCTTTTGTGACTGACAGCTACACCAGAGTTTCCCCATGTGGGTTCCAGGGGCCTGCCATGAGGGATATGACGCCACCCCACCTCCGTGAGGAACGACCCATCCCTTCCCCCTCCACACCTCCCCCTGCCCCAAGGTGGTTCTGACCCAGTAATAACTGATGTCTAACTGCCCTTCTAAAATTTCCCTCTCCTGTTCTCTTGTAGCCCCCTTTATGTATTGGAAGGTGCTAGAAAGTCTCCCTGGAGCCTTCTGTGCTCCAGGCTGAACAGTCCCAACTCTCACCTCCTAAAGCTAAGCTAAGGCACATGGATGGCAAGGCGGTCATCCAAGACAGCCATCACAGCTTCACCAAGGGCAACTCCTGCCTGACCAATCTAGTGGCCTTCTACAATAAAGTGATCACATTAGGAGGCAAGAATTTGATGGGTGGACTCTTCGGTGGATGAGGAATTGTTTGGATGGTTGCATCCAGAGGGTAGTAGTCAACAGCTCAATGTCTAGATGGAGGTCAGTGACAAGTGGTGTCCCTCAGGGCTCAGTATTCAAAATCTTCATCAGTGACAGACAGTAAGATTGAGTGCACCCTCAGCAATTTTACACATGACATAAATCTTCATGGTCCAGCTGACACACTTGAGAGACAGGATACCATCCAGAGGGACCTGGATAAGCTTGAGAAATGTGCCAATGGGAACATCATGAAGTTCAACAAGGCCAAGTGCAAGATGGTGCACCTGGGTTGGGGCAACACCCAATCTCCATATATGCTGAGGGATGAACAGATCGAGAGCAGCTCTGCTGAGAAGGACTTTGGGGAATGAGAGCCTGGACATGAGCCAGCAATATGAGCTTGCAACACAGTGTGTGTGCCACATCCTATGCTGCATCAAAAGCAGAATGACCAGCAGTTGTTAAAGGAGGTGACTCTGCACCTCTACTCTCCTCTAGTGAGAGAGGTACCTGGAGTACTGCATCCAGTTCTGGGGGCCTCAGCACAGGAAAGACCAGTTTGAGTGTGTCCAGAGAAGGTCACAAAGATATTCTGAGTAATGGAACAGACCTCCTATAAGGAAAGACTGAGAGAGTTAGAGTTCAGCCTTGGAGAAGGAAGGTTCTGGAGGGGCCTTTCTGACACTTTCAATACTTTGAGCCGGGCTATAAGAAAGATGGGTGTGGAAGATATTACAGAAACCTGGTTGGTAGAGAGAGGACACATTAAAGATTCTATATCACTGGTCTCACGCTAAAGCAAGAAAACTATTAGAAGGTCACTGATCAGTGTGTTTGTGAAACTGCTTTGTCTAAGAAACTGCAAGGCTGCATTGTCTGCTGTGAAGCTGTATTGTTTAAGAAACTGCAAGGCTGCATTGTCTGCTGTGAAGCTGTATTGTTTAAGAAACTGCATACGTGATAGAAAAATTAGAGCAACAGGATGGGAAGGTAGAGAAAGTAGCAAATAGTAAATAAAGTAACTATAGCCATGAGAAAGAGGCAGCATTTGCGCAAATACAACTTAGGTAATTAGGAGCCAATGATGAGCTTGTATTTGGAATATTAATGAGCCTAATTATTAACCTTTATAAGCATGGAGCTTACAGCAATAAAGTTGGATTAGTCATGATCAATACTGTGATCGTGTGATACTTTCCCGTCGTCCACAACAGATGGGGACAAATTTTTTGTCCACGCCTGTTGCAATAGGAAAAGGGGTAATGGTTTCAAACTAGAGGAGTCTGGTGAGACCAGCTTTCCCAGAGAGGTTATGGATGCTCCATCCCTGGAAACATTCAAAATCAGGGCTCTGAGTAACCTAATCTACTTAAAGATGTCCCTGATTGATTACTGGGGGTTTGGAGGAGATGACCTTTAAAGGTGACTTCCAAGTCCAACCATTCTCTGATTCTGTGATTCTCAGAATAATACATCAACATTTTAGTAGATATTGATTATTTGTTATGTTATTGAGGCCCTTACCACTCTGAAATATTTGCATAGATAAATAGAAGTGGTACTGTGAAAATGAAAAGTGATTTGGAAAGTATTTGTAAAAATTGTATAGTAGGTACGTATATATAGTGTATATGCAGTGTGTGTGCTTCTAAATCTACCCCCCACAGGATAGCCCTATGGGAATTCTCTGTTGTGGGCACTGTCAACCTGCTGGGGCTTTAATTCATAATGTTTTAACTTGCTGCCAATCTCATAGGGTGTTTGGGAAAAGGCCTTGATCAACTAAGCAGTCCTTATAGCTGTACAGGACTCAAAACAAAACGTGATTATTTGTATGAATTGCTCATTAGTGGCAAAGGTAGAAGGGATACACAAATCTTGAGGAAGGAAAGAATGACTGCTACAAAACTATTTATTAGAATAAACAGAATTATGTTGCTATGGTTGTTTATAAATTTAACTCTCCACAGACACTGACAGATTTATTCTAATCATTGTCTGGACATTTTAAGCCTTTCTTATAGGAAAATATTAAAATTAAATTAACCTACCTGCTGTCAGGTATACTTACAAAAAAACCCAACCCAATCCAAGAACATGAAACACAACAAAGAAATTCAGTCAAACAAACTCCCCCTTCACCCCTCCCAAAGACCCCCCCTTCCCCCAAACCACAAAACCTACCAAGAACAATTTAATGGACTCCTACTTTATGCATGTTGGAAATCTGTACAACAATTTTGAGGAAAGTGAGTTGCTTTTTTTCCCTGCTTCAGAACTGATTGGTGATGGGAGAGTTTTTTTCAAACTTTTTTCTCCCTGGTGCAGGGAGGCGTACTTGAGAATATAGCAATGTCAGTCTCTTACTTTTTATTTTACTGTTATGGAAGTAGTAAATAATAGCCATGCTTATCAACATATTGTATTGTTGAGAACTCCTTTTAAAAAAAATATTAATTGTGATATTGTAGCTAAGATCATAGCTGTGTTTTAAAATTATTTTTATCAGTACTGTTGTGGTTTGGAGCTGGCTCCCTGCCAAGTCTCCAACAACACAGTAAAAGCTTCCTCCCAAAAAAAACCAAGGGAAAAGAGAGAAAAAAACAACCAAGAGACCCGAAATAAGAGAGCTAAAGCAATATATAAATATATTTACACTTCTATTACATTTATATACAGTTACAAAGACTATATACACATGAGAAAGAAACCCCCAACACCCCCAAAGGGAAAGGGAAAAGGGACAAAACAAAAAACCCCTAAAAACACGTATACGCACTCAATAAAGAATTAGCCAAAGAAAATCTTACTACTTTCCTTGAGATAGCACAATCGCACCAAATGCCACCGCCATGCTACCAGACCCCCATCGGCAGAAACAACAGGCCCTGTAGGCCCGACCAGGCCTCAGCTCCCTCACAGGAGCGAGACCAGCTGCTGGAGTCTGCTGTCTCCAAACCTTGCTGGAAGAGAAGAGAGGAAGAGGCTTCTCTCTCTGTCTATTTATATGTTTGATCACGTGAAGGAATAGGATGGAATACTTCCTTCCTTCCTTCCTGGTTACATGAAGGAAGGCCTAGACTCAAAACCATTACAAGCACTTTCATGTGTTTGTTGCAGAAATCCCAGCTGGTTGTCTTAGTAACACTATTCTGTAGCAGCAAATGAATGCTACTTCCTGAGGTTCCTTTTGTCATTTGATTTAAAAATACTATGCTTGAGAGTGAAGAACAGTAGCAACAGGAAAACTTGAGAAGTGTGGTTTACTCACAGCTCTTACCAGAAGTATGAAATGTGTATGCAGTAAAGGAATAAACTGTTCTTTGCATGTTTACCTTCAAGTTAGAGGAAATGGAATTGCATTCATTTGACTAAGCATATCTATCTCATATGCTTAGCAGATGTTAAAATGCAACATGCCTTCACGTCTGGAAAATGTGAAGGTACAACATGCCCAGACAAATAGTCTGCAATAGTTATATACACACGTTTATTGTATGCCTACCTACATTCAAAATTTGGAGCCTTACTGGAAACAGATATATATACTTTTGGAAGAGATTCTTTACTGTGAGGTTGGTGAAGCACTGGATCATGTTGCCCAGAGAAACTGGGCAGAAACTGAAAGATGTCCCTGTGCATAGCAGGGGTGTTGGAACTAGATTATCTTTAAGGTCTCTTACAATCCAAACCATTTTATGATCCTATGACTCTATATAGAACCTGTATTGAGTTGGTATCCTTTTTACTTTAGAACAGATTTCCTACGTGTAATAGACTCAAATGGTTAATGGCTTAAACATTGTTAAGATCACAAAAAGACTTTTGTCCACTGTAGCAACCTGCAAAGAAACAACTGCTCATGTACAGAAGCCCATCCCTCCCTGAATATGCCCACTAATTTGGACTGTGAAAGGACCTTAAAGTAAGATAAGGGGGTACTATTGTCCAGCTATCCCAGGTGCATACCTGAAGCTACAAACTGAATTTCCAGATAAGAGGCTGATAAGAGGCAAATCCTTCGAGGTGGGATAGTCCTTCTTATCATGCCAGTGTTCTCCCTTACGTGATGACTCAGCTGTGAAAACCCCTCCTGGGAACACCAAAGATATTCACACCTAGCCTGAGCTATTCACCTCAGATGATGGATCACACTGGGCCATGATTGATTCAATTATGCTGATGTATTAGATACAACATCTTAGAAGGTGTGAAAGACTCATGAAATGTCCCACTATCCAGTATTACATTATCCAGGGTAGGTACAGGAGGCATTTCCACCTAGCCTCCACACAATATAAACTCCACCACTCCTTGCAGGTACAGTCTGCAGCCACCAAGAAGACCAGAAGAAGAGGAGCAATGAGATGTCATTGGAATCTACAGTGATGGTATCTTTTTTTTCTACTTAATCTATTTCTCTTGTCACTTTCTTTCTCTCTCTTCCCCTTTCACTTTCTCCTATCTCTCTATCATTCCGTGAAACTCTCAATTACTGTTAAATTAAATCCATACTATTGATTTCAGCAATTTTTTGGCAATTATATATTCTGGACATAGAAACTGTCAAACACAACTTTTTAGATGAACACAGTGAATTAAAATGCTAGAAAGGGAAATGTCATTAAAAAGATTTCTACTAAAGAGTAACACTAGTGTGAAATCTAGTTTACTGGAAACTCTATGGATGGACAAGAAGAGTAAAGAAAGAGGTACAAGGGGAAGGAAAGAGAAAACAAAAAGATCTTGAGATAGAAAAAATGATTGAAAAGCAAGAAGGTGAGAGAAATTTGCCAAAGATACCAAGCGTCTAGTCTATTTTACTGGTATTTTTGCCACCTTGCCACATCTGCATTGAGAGGTTGTACTGGGATGAAAGAGAAGAAAGTTCTTATTTCTTTGAATAGATGCAGATGTGTATCCAATAACTCTGACTAAATTAAATAATGACAAGGCTGCAGTAGGTGAACTTTGAAAGTTTTTTTTCAAAAGACCTTGTATTATTTTGATATTTTTAATAATTTGGTATTTGGTAACTTTGGTATTCTTCTCAGAAAGCCATTTCTAAATTGCTATCTAAAAATAAGAGTTGGTATCCTTTTTAATTCTTACCCTACCTTAGTGTCACGATTAAAGTAGGTTTTGTATTTTATTCCCTTTTTATTCCAACGTTGTTTTGGATAAACTTTTCCTTTAAGAGTGACACCCTTGCCACAGCTGGGCGGGGCAGGGGGACGGAGCATGCCATGGTAGTCCTGGCTGCCTGGGCGGAACCAGAACTCTCACCACCACAGAACCATCTTTCTTCCCCAGTGCGGGAGAAATAAAAGGAAGCAGACACATGAGCCCTACCAGCCACGTGGCTCATACATGAGTGGAGAAGCAGTATGGAGCTGAGCCCAGCCAAGCTGTGCAGAGCCCAAACCCTTGCAGAGCTGTGTAGAGTGCAGCCCAGTGGAGCCGGAGATCAGCATTTCTTTGGAATCTTCTTTGCCACAGTACTTTTTCTTTGTTCTCCTAGAGAGGGCGGGGCTGATGAAGACAGCATGTGTTGGTCACCATTTTTGTCTGTGTACAAAAGGGGGAGGAGACTGGAAGTACTCTCTGTTGTTTACCATTTTGATTTTGTGTTGTTGTTACTTCTTTATTTCTTGTCAGTAAACTTATTTTTTCACATGTAACTCTTCGCATTTTGTCTCTGTATTGGTGACAGAGGAGATATTTTTTTAAAAAAAGGAGAGGTGATCTGTTTGTTGGAGTCTCTGCCCCGTATTTACCTTTAAACTAAGACACTTAGACATATGGCATCTCCTGAAAATAGTTTATTCAGTTTCTAATCTGTGAGAATCACTGCTTTGTTGTGTAATAGTGTTGTGGTTTAGGAATGGTATTCCCCAGCTTAGTGTTCCCTCAGAAACACCCCAGACCATGCATTGCTTGCTCACTTTCCCCCTGTGGCATCCCTGTGGCAGGGTGGGGAGGAGAAATGGAGGCAGAAAAAGGGTTGAGATAAGAACAAATTACTTGAAACAGCGATGAAATGAGAAAAACACCCAGTATCAACAGTAGTAATAACAGTGTGTGGAAGATAAACAAATGATTCACATGTAATTTCTCACCACGTAGAACCCACATCAAACTGAAAAGACCAAGAAACGCATCCCTCTCCATGATCCCTCTGCACGACGTGAGGTGGTACAGAATAACCCCAGAGTGCTAGCCATTTTCCTCCTGGATGCTGCAAAAGTTAACCCTGTCTTAGCTGGGACCAGGACATTATCCACCCCTTATTCTATACCATCTCCATCATGCCCAGAGCCTACACCTTCCAACTACACGCACACACACACACACACATATCTATGTATGTATGTATGTATATAAACACACAAAAGCATGAATATTATTCCCTTAGCCAATAGCTGTCCCTCCAGAACATCTGTTGAGTTCATTTAGTCCATGCCTATGGGTTCTGTCCATCCTAGATGTCTTTCAGGACAGGAGGGCTGGTGTGCTGTCAGCTGGTTGCAAGCTGCATCAGGAGCTCGGGACTGGTATATCTGGAACAATTCATACTCACTGTCCATGGTAGTTACAGCATCCACTAGCAGTGTCATTCAGAATCCAAGATCATACAATTCAACGTAGCAGACTGTTCTCACCCAAAAATCAAATCCCTTTGAGGTACTCATCCTGTTTCCCTATCCTTCTGTGCTACCCAAAAAGTGTACCTTGGTCCTTGAGCAAAAACAATCCCACAGATGGGTTTGCCTTTGTTTGAGGCAGGACTAATCCAAAGTGTTTTTCCTAACATATTTCTCATATGCACCATGGAGACTTCCGTGGAGACTTCATCACCTTCTGTGGTATGCAAAGGTTTTGATTGGGCAGAGCCAGGTCAACTGGTAGAACCAGATGATCTTTGCTAAATGTAGATCCCAATGTTTGAGGGTCCCACCTTAACACTCCATTGTACTGTTTAGTTTTCATATGTTGGTGCATGATAGGGAGTATGATATACCCGCTCAATACTATGCTCTTTGGCCAAGGTCTGATGAAGCTATTTAGGAAGTGAATCCTGTTGTCTGACTCAACTCTTTCTGGGGTACCATGTTGCTACAGGACTTACACTTTTCAAGGACCAAGATGGTGCTCCAGGCAGTGGCATGAGGGACAGGGGAGGTCTTCAGCCATCCAGTGGTTGCTTCTACCATCATAAGCACATAGTACTTTCCTTGGTGGGTTTGCAGGAGTGTGATATAACCAATGTGCCAGACCTCCCCATATTTATATTTTGACCATTGTTCAACATATTACAGAGGTGTGGCCTGCTCGATTTCACCACATGTTTCACAGCTATGGATAACCTGGGAAATAGTGTCCATGGTTAAGTTGACCCCTCAATCATGAGCCCATCTGTCCATTGCGTCTCTTCCCTGATGACCTGAGGTGTCATCACCAAGCCAGCAATAGTCACCCTTATGTTGCCAGTCCAGATCCACCTGAGACACTTTAATCTTGGCAGCCCAATCCACCTGTCAATTGTTGCAATGTTCTTCAGTAGCCTGACTCTCGGGTACGTGTGCATCTACATGACGTACTTTTACAATCAACTTCTCTACTTAGGCAGTGATATCTTGCCACAATTCAGCAGCCCACATGGGTTTACCTCTCTGCTGCCAATTTGTATTTTTCCATCATTTTGCCACCCCCACAAAGCATTTGCCATCATCCATGAGTCAGTGCAGACAGAGAGTGCTGGCCATTTCTCCCATTCAGCAATACCTAAAACCAGCTGGATGGCTTTCAGCTCTGCAGTCTGACTTGATCCACCTTGTCCCTCAGTAGCTGACACTTGCCTCCTAAGACTCCAAACGTCAGCTTTTGATTTTCAGTGTATCCCTAGATTACGGCAGGAATGTCAGTAAAGAGAGCATGTTGCTTTTCATTTTCTGGTTGCTGGGTAGGGCCTGGTCAGCACGTGTCACTTTTTCCTCTCCGATGATGATGATAGTCTAAAATTTTCCTTTTTGGGACAGTTTGTGATGACTTGCAAGATCCTTGGTTGACTGGGGTTTCCTGTTTGAGCTTCTCGTGTGATTAATGCAACCCACTTACTCCATATAGCATCAGTTGCATGATGTATAGAAGGGACTTTGCCCTTCATAAGCTACCAGTATCTCTTTTTCAGTTGGAGTGTAACAAGCCTCAAATACTTGGTACTGCTGGCTCCAGAACCCTATGGGGTCATCCTCGACAATCCCCTGAGAGAGTCTCCCCAGAGACTCCAGGAAGGATCATTCTCCCCAGCTGCAGTGTAGAGAACATTTTTCATATCTAATCATAGAATCATTGAATCAGCTGGGTTGGAAGGGACCTCTGAGATCATCAAGTCCAACCTTTGATCCAACACCCCATGGGTATTAGACCATGGCACTAAGTGCCACATCCAGTCTCATCTTAAAAACCTCCAGGGATGGAGAATCCACCACTTCCCTGGGCAGCCCATTCCAATGCCTGATTACCCCCTCTGTAAAGAATTTCTTCCCAATATCTAACCTAAACCTCCTCTGGCACAGTTTAAGACCATGCCCTCTTGTCTTACTGAGAGCTGCCTGGGAGAAGAGACCAATGCCCACCTGCCTACAATCTCCTTTCAGGGAGTTGTAGAGAGTGATGAGGATTCCCCCGAGCCTCCTCTTCTCCGGGCTTCTCTTCTTATGTCCTGTCTTGACTGGCCCAAGGGCTACTGCATGAACAATATCCTGTGTAATTTATTGAAAAGCTTGTTGTTCAGGACCCCACTTAAAATTGTTCCTTGTCACTTGATAGAGGGGGTTTACAATCTGACTCTAATCTGGAATATGCATCCTCCAAAAACCCACAGTGGAAGTATGAAAGAGAAATTATAAACAGAAAGCTGTACTTATTAGTGTGATGTTTAAAGATGTTGCATTATCTGTTGACCTAGAGGAGTATTTGGAAAGATTTGTGTTTTTAGGGAGACTAGAACTTTATAAATGTTGCTGAAAATGACAATTAATATATGATTAGTTACATACCTGAAGGTGCTGACTTCACATAAGGGTCATCTTCTGTAATGTCTGAGAATTTAATTCTGCTTTCTTTTGCATGCCTGAGAGTTGCAAAGTTAAGTACTATTTTTTTTAATTATTATTTGCTTTGTGTGTATGATTAGCTTGCATTTCCATAGTGCATAGATTTGGCACTGTGAGAAGGTAAAATTCAGTGCAACGAATACAGTAAGAGTTATATCAGGATTTTTTGGTGTTTTGTTACTCATGATGAGATACTAAAATTACTAACATAGTTTTTTGCATCAGAAAAAAACAACTGAGAACTGATGACAAGAAGGAAAAGAAAGGATTCAGAAAACATAATTGGATGAGGATTCTAGACATGACACACAGTGAACAACAATGGAGAAACACTAGAAAAAAAATGGAGCAAAAAGAGCAAGAAATATTTAGTGTAGTGGTTCTTAGTTAAGTATGGTATGTTAACTCTACCTGAAAAGGAAAATCTGACTATCTAGATGCTAAATAAGCAATATAAAGTAGGTAGAATAAAATAATATTTATTTTCCTTTTTACTATTCGATTAAATGTGTTATATAACCCTGCAAAATAATGCAAAGAGATAATAAGTGCATCTGTTTGTTTGTTAAGGTCCAAGAGGAGATGTTCCTCAAGTATAGACCTAAATCTGAAAAGGGATGCTGGGGGAAAAAAATTCACAGTTACTGCCTACTTCATAACATATCTTTTCCATGGGGAAAATTTGTCTTTTGTCATGTTAACAATTAATGAAATCATAATATCTATGGTACAATCTGCCAAAATGTGTTGGGCAACTTTGTAGATATTTCTGATCAGTAGTAAACAATCAATAAAATAGGAACATCCAGTACCTACTTTGAAAGGAGAACAGAAGTTGCATGTGTGTATGTGTCCCATTAATTTTGCATCTTAACACCTATGTACCTTGTTACTGTATGTCTGTGTACAGTCAGAATGTTTAGTAATCAGCTATTTGATATGATTGCTTATTATTGTCATATATATGTACTAATTCGGAAAAAAGTGGAAAAGCTTCCTAAAGTCTTGCAGTTCAAAACTGTTTTTGAGCCTTCCCTTGGAATATCTGTCTACTCCTCATCAGGCTGCATGTCTTGTTACTCCTTTAACTTCAGGCTTGAAAGAACATGCACACATAAAAGGTTAAGGGGACATGAAAGAATCAACAGTTAATTCTGGTCTGCTCTGAAAGATATTCTGTCCCCATCCTGTCCCCACCCCAACAGGGTGACCTAGGTGAAATAATGACTTATTATGGTTAATCAGAATTCTTCTATAGGTAACTTTAAAAGTGTGGAATTTGATTGCTAAGAAAACTTTTTGTAAATATGAAAATATGTATTTGAAACATGTTATTTTTCATGAGAAAACCAAGTGCCTCAAAATATGATCCCTTCCAGCTCAGGGTATTCTATAACTCTATGATTCTATGACCCAGGGGAAAATACATGGTATACAAGTGAGAATGTAGTCTCATCAGGGAACAGGATGATGAAGTCTTGGTCTTCACCACCTTTTTAGCGAAACTTTAGGATAGAGTCAGGGAAGAGAAAGCTTTTCCCTGCTTATGTAACTATGTGGAAACAGTGGGTAAAGAACCCTGGTAGCTTACACTTGCTCTTGAAATCAAGTTACTTGATTGCATGAGAGGTAAGTGTTAGTGAAACTATGTAGGAGATGTGATTTGTATGAGATCTTTTTGAAAGAGCTTTCCTACTGAAAGAGAGAGAGTTCCCTAAGAAAAGACTAGAGAAAGTAAAATTGTTGGTGACTGAAGGACTTTGGAAACTCCTTGAATGAAAAAGAACAGCCAAGAAAGAGGTGCAGGAGGAAGGCGTGAGATGGAAAAGAACTTGAGAAGCAAGAGGGTTAGAGAAATTTGCTAAAGTTAACAGAAATTTTGGGCTGATTAAAAGAAAATTAATGAGTTTAGTGGAAGAGATACCATAACAGCTTTGCTTTTCAAAGTTGTTTGTTTCCTTTGGGACATCTTTCTCACTGTGGTGGTTGGAGGAGAAAGCAGGAGAAAAGAGAATTGGTTTTGTATCGGCTAAGGAATTGCAGGATTCAAAAACTGGATTAGATGTTCTCTGCCTTTATTTCAGGAAAGAGTGTTAGGAACTCAGACTAAGGAAGACCATAAAATAATTCAGAAAAACAATATTCCCTTTGTGTGCCGTATTCTCTGCCTGTTTTTCACTGTCTTCTTTCGTTGTAATCAGTTTTCCATGAAGTTTCTTTAGAAGTGTAACTTGAATTATTTCCTCTTTGTGTCAAATAACAAACTTTTATTTTCTTGGTCTTCTCGTGGACTCTTAACAGGGATTTTTTAATTGTAAACACTGTAAAGTGATACAGGTTGCTAAATTTGTGTCTCCTTCAGCACTATTTTGAAACTTTAACTTTAAAAAAATATAATAATTTTGAATGTGATTCTCTTTCATCTATCATATCTTTCTAACTTAATTCATCAGTTATTTACTGCTCTTCTAAGAAGACTGAGTCACCTTCAAGGCAATTATCTGCCATTTTTAAGACACTGGCATTTGAGAAAATTTAAGAGTTACTTTTTTTTTTCCCCCAGAAATATTGATTTGCAAGTTTTACAAAATGAGTCCTTATTTGCATTTTGCTGATAGTTTTTTACCTTTTGGGTTAACAAAATGTCAGAAACTGTTTTCATGAAGTGATGATGAAGTTAATTATAGCATGTTAAGGGATCGGAATGGACCTTAAAGATGATCTTTCCTAAAAAGCTAAAACCTTCCATTCCAGTGCTCCAGTCATAGGAGCCATCCCACCATGTCTCTGTGATGGCACCAATATCATACCCTTGCAGGCATGTGCATGTCTCTAGTTCCTCTTGTTTGTTCTCCATACTACATACATTTGTGTACAGGCATCTGAGCCGGGCCTCAGATAAAGCTGATTCACTGGCTGGAGTATCTGGAATGCCATTGCACTCTTCCAGGCATCCACTACAGGTGTTGGCATCTAACTGGCAGGATTGGGATGGAGAGATGACCCCCTCCCATGACAAATGTGGTTTAAAGCCCCCTTCACCAATCTGGCAAGTCCCTTACCAAAGATACTTTTTTCCTTCCATGTCAAATAGACTCCATCAGCCTCCAAGGAAACCAGGCTCGGCAAAACAAGTCCCATGGTCTGAGTAACCAAAGTCCTGACTACAGCACATTGCTTTAACCATTTGTTGACCTGCCAGATTTATATGCCTATTTCATAATAATATAATTTCATAATCTAACAGCCCATAAACTAAATGCTCATTACATCTATCACAATGGTTTCAGATGCTCAGGCATAGCTAGGAATAAGCCTTTGAAATGTGAGGAGGTAAGTCAGGCCAAAGCAAATTCTTACAGTTGTGTTGTAAGCCACTAGCAACATTAATAAAGCATATTGTTAATCCGAACAATTTTAGGAAAGCAGGATAGTAGTATGACCTTTCAAACTGATTTTTCACTCCTTTTTTCCTGTTCCAATTTTTCGAAACTTGAAGTGAAAGATAACATCCATCTTTCCAAAGTACCTTGCTGTTGTACAACTTTTGATAAATATAGCTACTTGTTCCAGCTTTTGTGAAGTCACATGACATTCCTCTCCCTTACTGGAGGTGAAATGACTAGAAGGTTAAAATTCAAACCTCACCATAAAACTTCATTAATCTTACAGATGGAACTATCTTGAGGTCTTTAGGAATACTTAATGCAAAAAATTCCACTGACATATTGAGCCATAAAATGGGTATTTTCACACAATCCTTTGTAGACACTAAATCTAATTGGTTTATCATTCTAGAACAGTTCTTTTCACTGGAAACCTAAAGGAACTCTGAAGGTGAATGAAACTTAACAAATAATAGCATTTTTAAGACAGTTAAAGAATTTATTCTTTCACAACAAAGAGCCACAAAGCATACTTTTCTTTAAAATGATGTTTTATCATAATAATAATAATAACTAAAAATCATATTTCTGTGTTCTTTCAAGTTATCAAATAAGTGCTAAATATCCCCTTTGCTCTTTTCTGAACACCCTGAGCCATTTATAATAGAAATAGAAAAGCTGCTTGGGGCACATGTATGTGTACGCCATGCTTATTAACAATACTCCCCTTTGTGGTAAATCCAGTGCAATGAAAGATTAGTTGACAAACACTCACAGTAAGTTTTAATCAGAGGCTGATATATAAAATATTTTAGTTATATTTCATATAAACTGTGAATACAATATGGTTGTGAGGAATAGTCACCATCAGAAATCTTAAAACTTCACATCATAGATGCCCAGATTCCCTGGAAAGAGTGCTATAAGGATTATAAAGAGAAATGTGTTGGCTTCAGGGAACACAGATGTACCAGGTGACGCCAATGAAGAAAACCTAGGTAAAGTCAGCCAAGTTGCCTACTCTGTCACGAACTGCTGAGTAACTATAATCACAAAGTAGTAAACTACTGTCACCCTATCCCAGTGGCATTCATAAGGTAGATACATTCATTTTGCTTATCACATTCATTTTACTTATCACATTTCTGGTAGTGATTGACAAGGTTCTTAATAAGTGTGTGTGCATGGTTTGAAGCAAAGTTTGTATTACTTATAATGCACACAAATACATATTGGGAAAGGAATTATTCTCCACACAAATGCACAGAAACATAATCTCTTAACCAGACTATGTCTGGAGTGATATTTAAAAGTCTAGAAAGGATTTATGCAAAGCTTTAGGAAAAAATGTTTTTAGAAACCATTCTGCTCTCACAATAACTATTAGCAAAAAATTTGGAGGTCAGCATGCTATCAAGTAACTAAATATACTTAACTAAATTGCTGTAATTTCATAAGAAAAACAACAGAGCAGGACCAATTTACTATTAGTAAGTTAGTAAAAACTTATCTAAATGAATAACTTTCATCATCATATTCAAGTTCATCTTCCTCATCATCCTCCAAAAGTCCATATTTAAATTTGCGATAGATTGTGCCGTCCTGGCTCATGTATACAATGTCATCTTCTTCATCATCATCATCCTCATTTTCTCTATCTCTGTACTCAATCACTTGATCCTCCTGGTAACTGGGACTCTTGTGGTAGTTGCTCACAGAGGAAGGAAAGGTTTTGGAGTGATTTGTCAGTTTTTCATACCCACCTTTATTGACAGTCTGGGTTTTGGCTCTTGATCTTCTCCAGATGAATACAATGGCTCCAATGACAAGGAGAAGCAAAATGCAAATGATAACAAAGAAAGTAGTTTTGCTTTTTCTCTTGGGGGGTACAGTGTTCTGTAACACACAGTCATCTACAACAGCAGTTAAAAAAAAAATAAAAAAGATTATATGAGCTTGCGTGCATGTGTTTGTGTGTGTGTGGTATATCTGTCTTAAAAAGCCCAGTATAGTGTTTAGGACTGTTTACATTTTTAAAATCATTTAACTACATAGCTTACTTTTCCAGCAGCACAACTGTATTTTTGTAGCTGTGATACTGTAAGGATGTCAACAAGGTTGTTGAGATACCTATTCTTCTTTATTTGATTCAAAATAATCAGAAAGAAGCAGAAAAGCTAGCAGGCACACAAATGAAATTATTCAGATTTCTACTCATTGAAGCAAGCACTTCTCAGTCATCCAGTTTATAAAATGCCTGGCCATTTGACATAATGGTTGTGAGTGAGAGTTGCCATCTCCAGCATCAGTTGCGATTGCTGTTATTTTTGTAAAGCCTTTCCCATTCTGGTGATGGAGCAGTAGAAACACACTGCCAACAGCTCAGCAGCATATTTTTGGTCTATTCTCCTTTTGATTTTTAAATGTCAGCCTAATCAGCCATAAAACCCTTCAGCACTATTACTGCTCTTCTACTGCATGGTCCTACCTTGTGTTTCACTGCAGTCACAGCACTCTGTGTTGCCTGCTGGATCAGAGTCACTGCAGCAGGGCAGGCAGCGGCTTTCCTCTAGGTAGAGCTGCATGCTAGCTGGGCAGACTGTGCAGTTGAGAGGACCAGGTCCCTTGCACTCAGTGCATGAGCTGTCGCATTTCTCACACTTGGGTTCATCCTCCTTCAAACACAGAACACAAGCAATGCACCTTTCATTTTGGATTCTTTGGATCTGACCTGATAGTTCTGTCCTGTCATTCACTATCTGGGTGATCATCTCTGGGCACCATGAGTGTCAATGGCAAATACAGTAGCAAATCTAAAATCTCCTATTTCCTGAGTTCTCAGTGGTCTGCTTGTAGGGGGATGGGATAAATTGTTGTTGGAGATTAGAGATGTCATCTAGCTAGACAGGAAGGTAAAGTTTATTCAAACTGTAAGCTCATTGGGCCAGAAAGTGTGTTTTTGTTTTACTAGTCCCACGCTAGCAGATCTATGGTAGTTCAGCAGTAATGATGGTAAAGTGACTTTCCAGAAGCTTCCTCAAGAGTATCATTAAAAGTAATTGACATGGAAGAAACAACATGAAATATCCCAGGGAAAGAAAAAAAAAAGACAGCTGAGAGAATGCATTTTCTTTCTAACTGGAGAATGAGCAGAAATAAGGAATAAAGATGGCTGGAAATTTTCTATCAAAACAGATTTCTATTAGATTGTGTTGGTTCTTTTCTACAAAACCAGGTTAGATTCAAATACTCTTCTCAAATTTCAGATAGGCTGCTAGGACCCTCTGTGTACAAAGACCACCAAAGGTCACTGTGGTCACACATGCCTTGCAGAATGCTCTGAGGTCAGGTGTTTCAGAGTTTCCAGCATTCACAATTCCTGGTTGACTGGAGAAAAAACTTTATTTTTCTGCTGTGGGACCAAGGACCCCACTGTGAGGATTTGGAAACTCTAATAAACTTTCACCAAACTTGCTGTCAGACTTGCAAGGCTGCTTATCCTGGATTGAAGAACCTGTGCAAGATGGGAGGATCATAGCAGATCATAATTTCTTAGAGTCAAAGCTTTTGCAAAGACCTGCGGACCTCTGTGGTCTCCAGCTCTTAGGCTGTTTTCTCACTGGTGTGAAGTAGCCCTGCTAAGGGGATATTCCAGGCCAGAGACTCCAGGGTATGCAACATCTCAGGCAAGCTGCTATGCTTTCACAATATACTCTTGAATAAACATTTTTGGAAGGCAGTTGGTGTGGAAATCTGGAAGCTGGAGTGCCCAGACTTGTGGCACAGACCCAAATCTAACTGTAGTCCTATTCTTCTAAATATACAGCTCTGTTAATTTTAGCCTGTCCCTCCACTAGAGGTTTGTGCCAGCAAAGCTCTCAATCAGAAATGCAAAATGATTTCTTACAGAAAAGGCATCAGAAATCCATGGGCAAATCTCAGTTATACCAAAATATATAATGATATTAGCTCTTTGACTAATATAGTTAATTTTGTTCACATGATATGATATCATCAAACAATGTTTTGATATCATTGTTGACTATAGAGGATTACTCTATAGTCAACAACCCCAGAAAGAGAAACAAACAGGTAAACATACTTAAAGATAAGCACACTTAAAAACTCAGCAAAGAGCAATCTGTTCCTAGTATTGTGTAAGATTCACAGCAGAAAAAGCTTACAAAGGGGTACCTCTTGTCCCGGTGTCTCCTGGACTTTGTATTCACCTACAAAACAGTCTGAGTTGCACATTCCACCTAATAAACTGTAGCTCCATACGCAAGATGTGCAGCTGAATGCTCCCTTTCCTAGAAGAGCAAATGAAACAACAAGATTAAAACAGGAAAATTGTCAGCTAACTTCCTTTAAAAATCATACTGACCACTACCACTAAAACAAAAGGGTATTTGTCAACAATAAGAATCACTAGTGAGGAGTTCAGCATGAAGAGTTTGGTATTAGAAAGAGGTTGGTATTAGAAGAAGTTTGGGCCTTGTCTTGGTTTTTTATGTGCCCACAAAATGTATTTATGTGTTTTTATATTCATGAAAAGATGATTCTGGAATCAGTTGTACAGGGAAGCTCTGACACATTCAGGAAAATCAATTAGGTCAATGCGCTGAAGTAAAATTGTGGAGAACCTTGGCCAAAAGCTGTCCTTCACAAAATCCATACTTATTAGCCCTGCTAACTAACTGATTAATGCTGCTTGCTTCAGAAATAGATTAATTAGGAAAACTAAGAATCTGAATATATGTGTGTCACTATATATATATATAGTGATATATATAATTTTTTTTTACCCTAAAGATATGCTCTATGGGTCTTTACTCTTCCCATTGCAGACTGTACAGATGTGTGGTTGGAATTAGGTTCCTTGGCTTGACTTTTACATGGCAGCATACAGTAGGATGGCTCAGAGAGTAAGGTATATTTCACTTATTATTCAGTATTTGTGTGAGAAATGAGGTCCAGCTCTGCAACTAACAGAGCCCATTTTTTGAAGCTCATGGGCATCTTTGAGAGAGGCTTGACTGATGGAAAATTCATTACCGTTGTCCATTTGTTTCCCTTCATTGACTTGGCAACAGAACTCAGTTCCAGCCCTCCCTGTTAAGTGGCTGTCTTTACATTTCTGCTCTGTGCTTGAGGAAGCCCTGCAGACCGCTTGGCAGGAATTCATATCCTTATTTTCATCTCAGTTGTTCAATACTGTAAAAGTAAGGTGGCAGCAGGGAACAGTCAGTGCAGCAAGTCACCCAGGGCCAGGGAGAGGTCTCCACCACCCACTGTAGCTACTTAGGTCATTGCCAGGTTTGTAGCACTGTACGTGTAATGTATCTTTGTGAAGTGTTTCCAAATCTTGGAGGAGAGATTAGAGGTGTTTTAGTGACACCTTCTTTGCTCAAAGCAGAGTGTAAGCTTTTACCTTCACAAGTTAGACAGGAAGGGTGGCATCTTTCACAGACATTGTCGTCCTTGTTTTCGTAGTAGTACTGAGGACAAGAGCTAACACATTCATTCTTCGAGTGCAACAGGTAGAAATATGTATCACATAAAAGACAATCTGTGGGTTGAGGTCCCGTACACTCCTTACAACTCTTGTGGCATCTCTCACATAATCCAGTGGAATTTTGTGCAAAATACCTGAAACAGATCAGATAGTCATAGCTTTGCATAAAGCTCAGCAGTGACAGGAGAACCAAAACATATTTAATTCTTAGCTTTTTACTGTGATTACATCAATGTATAAAAATTATTTTAATGTGAACACAGTAATTACTTGCAATCTCAATGAAAATAGAATTAATTTCCTTTTAATTTTCCTTGGCTATTGGAGTTCAGCTATAAAGCAAGACTTTGTAAAGCGAAGGTGTATAAAGCAATACTTTCTAAAATCTAGAGTGAATTCAGTCACAAAGTATATAAATAGGCAGGGCTCAAAAAAGCTCAATTCTGCTTTGACTCTATTCACCCAAGTTATGCTGTCAGGTAAAAAGAAGAATTGATACATTGGTGTTTTGCTAAAATGCGGTCATTGTAGACCTCCAGTTTAATGGGATGATAATTTAACAGCCAGTGCAATCGTACTCTACTTTTAAACTAAAGGGATCTGAAACAGAAATCATAGGTCCACTTTCTAAATTTGAATTTCTGAGATATAGTCACAAGAGCACACTAAATTCACATTTTGAACTTAAATGGATTCATTAAAGAAGTTTCTGTCTAGAATTATGAGTGCTCAGTTGAGAGGTGTTTTAATGGTTGTTTTTATTATCACCGATTATAAACATTCACTAAATGCAAAAAAAAGTAACTTCATCGAAACTTCAGGGGAAGCTGCAAAGGTTCTTGAGGAAAGTTACACTGCTTCCTGTGCTCAAGCTGATGGACAGATAAGTTCATATACTTATTCTGGTTCACACTGTTCTGTATAGATATAGCCTCAGATCACCTTTGGAGTATAAGAATAGCCACACCATATCAAAATGGTCCCAACTTGGGCAGCAACTGAGAGTTTTCTACTGTGAGAGGAGGTTTTCTACCACCTGTGTAGTGGGACGACATAAGAAATTTTCACCTGAAACAAAACACAGTTCTACTGAAGTAGAATACTGCTGAGTGATCTAATTTCTCAAAGCTCTCTCTGTGGTACAGCTCTTAGCAAAAGATCTTGGACCTTACCCTGATGGACACTGGTTTACGCATCCTTTTCCTTGTCTGTACCAACCCGGTTTGCAGGAAAGGCACTGTGAGCTGTATCTTCCAGTGCAAGTGACACAGGCACTGTGACATGCAGAACATTGCCCCTCATCACTATCAGCATAATATCCATCTGGACATGTTTCAACACAGGTTGTATCTGCACAGACAACAATGCGGAATAATGCATCATATTCAGTATCTGCTGCTATAAAACAACTCATACAGTTGTGCTAGAGCAAACTCTGCAACAGGAGATGCTGATATACATGTACCAGAACAAGAAAAGCAAATGTTGGGATATAGAAATTATTTTTTGATTCTTCTAAGTCTTGTTAATTTACTGATCCTCATTTTGGTGTCTTATGTATATTAGCAGGCTCTGCAGAACAAATAAGTTTTTTACTTTAGGGAATATGAATGTATAAACATAATAATAAACAGAAGATGTGATCTCTTTTGGAATAATCAAAAGAAATCTTATCCCAGTGATGTTGAGGTTTAGAGATGTAAAAGAACTGATAGTATTTACAACACAGAAACAACAGATAGCTGAACCAAGTGATTTAAAGAAAAAATGAGGAGGGGAACTGAGGCAGCCAGTCAGGCAACACCCAGTTCCTGTATAACTAGGTGAATTGTCTTGAAGAAGTTCACAAGGAGGTCATTTAGAACTCTGAGGGGCTCTAGACAGGAAAGACCACCAAGACCCTTGATGAAGACCCTCTGAGACCTTATAAGGCTAAGCATATATGATAAATGTTGGGAAGCATCATGAATATGTAACAGGAATGCAGGGAACAAAAAATGAATAATCATGTAAGGCTGACATATAAAGTGTAGTGAAGATAGCTTGATGTGCATTTTGGCAAAATGACGACCAATGTATCCAGTGCCAACTAAAGAATGCCTGATTTCTAACTCACAAATTGAGTCTTAGAGATTTCTTTTTAGTGACACTTTTAGGCAACACTAGTAATGAGGAAACTTTCTATCTGCATGCCATTTTCCTTATGTTTTGCTCTAAGCATCAATCTCATTGCATTCTGTGTATATGACAAATCGGATGGTATATCTGAGATTTAATGACATTTATTTACTGGTCTTTACCCTTGTCTGTGGCTGCTACTTTATATGGGATTAAAGGTCTGTAATGCTGCCAAGTGTACCAGGTAGATCCCACTTTTTTTCAGTGAAATTTCAGTCTCTAAAATAGGAATCCTGAATGAGATGTTAAGACTAATCTAACAAGCGGCAAGTGCATCAAGCTAAGAGAGAAGTAATTACTCATGAGTTACTTGTACTTATTACATAGCTTGTCTTGATAGTTTTGCTGCTTAGGTTGCAACTGGGCAAAGGAAGATACTTTATTTCTAGGTTTTGCAGGGGGGAAGTGTTGTGTTTTTTTTTTTCTTTTTTGCATTTCTTTCTCAACTACAGGATGTTTCTTTACATGCTTCCATTAACTTTACCAATTGTAATGGTGCAAAGCAGCTGGGTGTGTTGATAAAAAAGACAGGTCTGATGCAAGGCCTCAGAAATTTAAGAATGCAAAATCTGCATTAGAATTAGACTCAAAAAGCTTAGGTTCAGTTTCAATCCACATTCTCTTTAGATTTTTCCTGCATGAAAGATAATTTAATAATTTTTTTCTCCCAGTTGTTTTCTAAATTTTTTGTTTACTTTTAGAAGAATATGCAAAGAAGCAATTTTTAAGTTCTAGGATTTAATGCTTTTTACAAATTAGTTTCTGAGACAGTATAGTCTTTTGCTTCAAATCAGAAAAGTAGCTTTGCACCTCAGCCATCCACTAGATACTGACCTAGGGATCCATATATCACTTTTTAACAGCTCTGTTTATGTATTTCTTTACTCATCAGACCTCTGCACAGATTAAACAAGTCAACATGAAAATGTGAGCCCTTTGTGGATACAGTTACAAAAAAATCCAACTCCCACAAAAAACAACTCCAAAAACAAACAAACAAACAAAACCAAAAAAAAAAAGATGCTAAGGATAGCTTTCTTTTTTTATTTAAGGTCAGGAAAAAACAGGAAGAGTACATACCAAGGAAATTAAACATATGAGTTTTGTTTAGCCATGGAGTTTGTTGCTACTTAAAAGTCCGTCTTTGGCCTCAGTGGCAAGCCCAGTCTCATAAAGAGTTTCCAGGTAGCCTCACAGAAGAAATTATCTCTGCACAATTTACCTACTTGTCAGGTCAACTTCACAGTATTTATTGGTTGATGCAGCCCTAGATATTGTATAAATGTGACAGAGACTTGCCTACTTCATGCTTTGGGTGTAGAATGAAATCTAGAGGCAGGAGCGAGATACTTACCGAGAAGATAGCGGTTATTTGCACAGCTAAGACACTGGTGTTCAGTGGGTCCTGAGCAGTGGAAGCATTTCTTGTGACAAGACTTGCAAGTCTGAGTTTCCTCAGCGTAGAACTCAGTGGGAGAGCAGTACTCAGATACCGCACAGTGCCCATCACGATTCAATATCTGGCCATTTCTGCAAGTAAGGCAGGCATTGGAAGAAGAACAAGTCTGGCATGTCCTGTTGCACGCTGAAATGGACAAACAATAGGAACATCACCATTTCTTGCTGCATCTCAGAGTATTATTACAGCTTTAATTTTGAAAGAAGCAGTTGTCATCTCAGGATGAAAGGCTGAAAGAAATTATTGTCAATCTTGTGCAGACAGTTCCTTACATTTTTTTCTGAACCAGCACTGGTTTTGCAACATATGGTCTCTGGCAATTCTCAGCATTTTACCATAGTGGTTGCCCATAATATTAAACATATGTAGCTCTGTTACCTCCCTCTCTGCTTTCTTCAAATTTTGCTGTTCTGAGACAAGCCTTGTTATTTTTCTGCATTAGCTACCTCCTTTGATTCCAGGACACTGGTATCGACCTTAGCTGGCACACACACTTTTTGAACATGGCCTTTAAACAGATCCATTCGTATCTCAGTACTGTTTTGGGGAAACAACAGCTGCCAACCTTGACAGTCTCCAGTGGCTTCTTCATAGTAACTCCCTTCAGGGCATTCTTCAAAACACATGCCATTGTAGAGGACAAACAAGCTGAAGGTGCATGCTGTGCAGTCGTTGGAATCTGGCCCATTGCAATCCTTGCAGTCGGCATGGCAGGGAAAGCAGTGCTTGTCTTCAGCATAGAAGTGTGAAGGGCATTCCTGCACACACTTCCCCTCATGCAGGAAGAACTGGTCCATACACTCTACAGGGGAGACCAGAAAATGGGTAAGCAAAGGGGCAGCTAATTCTCACTCTCTAAGTGATGGAGTGAATAAATCCTATGAAACCATAAATTCTGCATTATCTGTCATAACAGAAGGCGACAGAACAGCTTGAGACTTTCTTTTTCAACTCCTTCCTGTTCAAAACACTCATACTGGCCTAATCCTCACATGGTATCTTCTGTGCTATATCAAGAGACTGTGAATCAAATTCACTGGTTCAGGTTTGCTGATATTAACTAAACCATTTACCACTGAATATAGACAGCCTTTTCCTGGCATACTGCATGTATGTATCTGCATTATGAACTTTCTGCAAAATCAGGAATGTCCACATCTGAAGTTTTGTTTAGCTTATTATTAAAATATGAGTTTGTCTAGAGTATATTGACCTGAATGTTTGTCTTTGAGCTGTGAATCAGTTGCTACTTTTGTTACCAGTACTTGGTTTAATATGTTTGTTTTCCAGAATGGCTAACTTAATATTAACTATGCTAACTTAATATTAACTATGGAAATTTTTGAGGGGGGATTCAGCCTCACCAGGATATCCCAGGCTTTCCTAATATGTTTCATTACGGAAATTTCTTTCTCCAACAGTCATTTGCAAAAATCGTTAGGGGATATGAAGTTCAACCAAATAAGGAAAGAAATGTTCTCTATTTCACATTGGTATAAATGCATATGTAAGTGTTTAGATATGTATACACTAGATCAGAAATAGAATGAAATGAGTAGAAATCTCTGAGGAACAATGGAAACAGGTAAAGCAACGTGAAATCTTTACAGATTAACCATTTGACTGAGTCTCATCATAAAGCACCAGTTGTTTTGCCTCTGTTTTAGAGAATAGAAATTATATGCATATCACTTCTTTTTTTATTTTTGCACATTACAGAACTTCAATTCCGATCTATGTTTCTGTCAGTCTGTCTCCAGACAGATCTAGGTGGATTTTAGCCAAGTCAAGACCAATTCTTCGTAATACCTTTGCATATTTCATCGTGAATGCATTCCTGACACATTTCAGGGCAGTGTTTGCAGATTCCTTCAGAGGCAAAATGCTTCTCTGAACAGGTAGGTTTACATTTCCAGTCCTCCAAAAGCAAAGGGCTTTTACAGGACAGGCATTTGGTCGCATTTCCTGTGCATGTCTTACAGGATCCACTGCATTCCTTGCAAGTCTCAGAATCATTAAAATATCCCCTATTGAAGGAAAAAAACAAAAACAAAAAACACAAAGCAGACTTCTGGTCAATGTAAAGTTATCAAACAGTCCAGGCTATAAGAACTCTCAAGGAGACTTTCCCAGCACACACATTTCTCTGGATCTTACAGGTTTCTCATACAATTTGTTACCTGTCCTCCACTTAAATCCCCTGTGTCTGTGAAAAGAAAATGTGCATGATTAGTGCAGATGCAGGGCATCTGACCTTCCTTTTTTCTTGTACATATTCTCTAAGGGACGTTGAACTTTCTTACTTGCTCATTTCTTTATTTCCTCCTTTACATAAGATAGATCTTTGGGAAAAGAAAGGTGCAATTTCTAGTCTTGCGCAGCTGACTTGCAATGGTGATACCAGAGAAAGACAGAGAAATACAATCTCAGTGGCCCTAGAGGGGCGAAAGAAAAGAGAAAACCCTGGTAGTATGAAGGCAGGCTAGAGGTGATGAAGAGGGGTTATGTTTCATTGGTATCTGTGGTGTGAGAGCAAATGTAGACAGCCACAGTTACTGTCATAAAGACAATACAGAAAAAATTGCACTTGTATTTCAGGAGAAGATGTATAGGAAGAGAGGCTGTCTAAACTCTCAAAACCAATGTTACAAGATTAAAGGACAAGCAAGTTGACATTTTCAGCTGACTGCTAATCCAGAGCTGTAGAGCCATTGGTGAAAACTAGGGAAGAAGATGAGATAGAAATTAGTTCCAGAATATGTACTTTACATTAAGAAGCTTGTTTTTCCCTGTAGAAGGGTGCTTTTCCTTTCCTTCTTGGAGGTAATCTTTCCAAGGAAAGGCTGGGGAGATGCATTAGGAGTAAGGTTAGAGAAAAGATAGGAAGAGCTGTGCCTGCCATCTATTTTCATCTTTTTTTTTTTCTTCTAACCTTTGTCAAGATTCTGCATCTATTTCTCACAGTCCTGTCATCTCTTGTTTCTGTGTTGAGTATTCAGTCTGGTCTTTGAAAATTCCTCTGTTAAAAATTACCAGTGCAGTAAGCCAATCCTCTTTATCCCTTACAGCATGTCCCAAAACTCAAAAAAATCAAACTGAACCAACCCCCTAAAAAAATTTCTGATATAATCCTCTGCTCCAGGGGAGAGTCGTTATGCCTCAAGAACTTTGCCTCGGAGTCTCAAACCAGAGTTTAAAACAGGAGAACTTTGCTGAATCATGAGAAGCCATTATTTACAGTTTAGAATTTGGGAAAAAGGGGGATAATAATGCCTGAAAAGATTAGTGCTACACAAAAAGATTTAATTGTGTTATACTCACTGCGTAGGATAACTGGAGCATTGGTACTCACAACATGCGTATTAATGCCAAAACGTTATCTTTGCTTGTATGCCACAGTTTCTGATATTAAAAGTTGTTTCTGGACTACAGTCGGCTTTAGTGCCATTACTTTGTATTTACTCTGACATTTCATGAACGTGTTCCACTGGCATTCACTATTTAATTTGACAAAATTACCAGAAATATAGTGGCAAAGAATTTGCACTGATTGCAAGAAAAGTAGGTGTTGCACATTTTTGTGAAGAAAAAGGTTAACTAAGCAAGATTTTCATGCTGGGTAGCACAGGTTTTATGTGTATGCTGATTATGAAGAATGCTGATTAAAAAAGCACAGAAAAGGCAGAACCTGCTCTACTCATGTGCCTGAGTATCCATCTAATATCAGTTGCAGTCAAATGGGAATCTCTCTTTTTGAATTCCATTTATTACAGGAAAAAATAAAGAATATGAGTCAAAGCCTTAAGCACTGTATTTCCATATTGGACTCTGATAGGTTAACTTTCTGATTCATACCACTTCTCTGCACTACTTTGAGGAAGGAACAAATCTGAAGAATGACTAGAGGCTTATTTGTATTCACCATAAAGAACCATCTTGAAGCACCGCAGTCCTATTGAAATCAATGGGAACTGTTCCATCTGTCATAGGATTTCATATCTTAGCTTCACTTTTGATTTTTCTCTAACCAAGTGAAAATGCTGTTTATTCAGGCAGACTGTAAATTATTTTTACAGTGTGGCAGTTTCTGGTACCTTAGGTTACATTTAGGTCTTCCTTGAAAGGTTTATAATGGATCTGAACTTCAAAGAGAAGGAGCACAGTGAAAAAAAATAAGGGCCAGTTATCCAGCAGGCGTTACTTACTCAGGGCACTCCAGTAAACATCTGCCTTTGTGGAGGAAGAGAAGCTGGTCCTGTTCAGCCTGACACTTCTGACAATGCCATTGGTCAGAACATACCTCACAACCATCCCTGCACATCTCACACTTTCCACTTGCAATGTTGCCAAAAGTTTTTTGAGGGCACAGAGAAACACAGGTATCATGGATAAGAAATTTTCCTGGAAAAAGAGCAACCCAGGTGGGTAAATGCATCAATTAGAAATATATTTAAAAGATTCCTGCCTTGGATGGCTATAAAGGAAGCTTTCTACTTCTCAAAATTCAACATGGATGCTTAAAAGCATGAATAAAAACATTCTTTAAGCAATTTCCCAAAGTATTTTGCTCAGACTTCACTGAAATTTATGGTTAGAAGGAATCATCAGGATTATCAAGTACATCTTCCTGAATAAATCCCTGTTTGGTAACTCCTGCATCATATCTACAACTTTTGATTGAAAGGAAAGGAACACCATTTACCTGACAATTTTTTAACCCATATTGCCAAAGGCATGTGCTGATGCCTGACTCCAGGTGCTGATTGTCTGATTCCCTGCCTATCCTTTCAGCTGTTAAGGAACTTTCTAGTGACTATTGATAGAAACATTCCCTGGTAGGGTGTAAGATACCGAATATTACGGTCTTTTGCAAAACTTACCCAAGGAAGCTGAAGTCTTACCTTCTGGACATGTAGTACACATATCAGCAGATTTCTCACAGGTCCTACATGAAGAGTCACAGGACAACAATTTCCTTTTTGCATCTGGGATGAAAGGGAAAAAAGTTTATTTTTTCCCATCATCTGTTTTTGTTAATTTCCCCTCCTTTAGGAGGGACATTTCCTATGACTTCTCCTAAGCTGTTCTGAAAATGTACCTCTGAATTTTTGGAATTCACAGGGTTGAAGAACTTGATGATTGTGTTAGACTGCTCTCTCTAAATGGTAAGTTAAGAATTGTATTTAAGGAAAATATAAATGTTCTCCTGAGATTCACTAGGCCACTGTTCTGGACTGCTTATCACAAATTACAACAATAGTAATTATGTAATTAATTTTAATAATGAGCCCAGTAATATTAGTTTCAATGTAGTGCTCCAAATACAAATACAGATATGTAATCCTAATAGATTGCAAACAGGAAGATCTAAAAAGTATATAAATTTGGTTTAGTAAGGACATTTTGAACTAACTTTTTCCAAAAGACCACTGCCTTGTAACTAAGAAAGAAAACTATGAGTAGAATAGACTGAGTTGGAAGGAACCCGTCAGGATCATCAAAATCCAACTTGTGACCCCAAGAATCACACTATATGTTGTCCAAATGCTTCTTGAACTCAGACAGGCTCGGTGCTGTGACTACTTCCCTAGGGAGCCTGTTCCACTTCTTAGCCACCCTTTAGGTCCCCTGACTCAGCTTCATGCCATTTCCTTGAGTCCTGTCATGACAGTGAAGAGATCAGTACCTGCCCCTGTGCTTTCCCTCATGAGGATGTTGAAGACCACAAGGAGGTCTCCTATTAGTCTCTTCTTCTCCAGGCTGAACAAACCAGGTGACCTCAGCTGCTCCTTATCAGGCTTCCCCTCCGGACCCCTCACCATCCTCATTGCCTTCCTTGGGATGCTCTCTAAGAGCTTAATATCTTTTTTATATTGTGGTGCCCAAAACTGTGTACAATATTCAAGGTGAGGCCACAGCAGTGCAAAGCAGAGCAGAGCAGGACAATTGCCTCCTTTGACCAGCTGGCAATGCTGTGCCTGATGCCCCCTAGCACAGGGTTGGCCCTCCTGGCTGCCAGGTCACACTGTTCACTCATATTCAACTTGCCATCAACCAGGATCCCCAGGTCTCTTTCTGTAACACTGTTCTCCAGCTTCATGTTTCTTAGTCCATCATATAATCAGGGTTGCCTCATTCCAGGTGCAGAATCCAGCACTTGCCCTTGTTAAAATTCATATGGTTGGTGATTGTCCATCTCTCTAATTTGTTGAGGTTTGGAAATACTATCTGTTAAATAGTTCTTCCCCAAAGATACTACCTGCTATTTCCCTCCAAAAGGAAGAGTCCAGCGTGTGTCAAATGGAGTTTTATGTCTGTGGAAAACCAAGACTTTGATTATGAGTCTTTGATGATTATGGTTTGCATAACCATCAGCTCTAAATGACAAGGGGATTTGAGGATCACACTTAATACAAACAAAATGTGCTATGCAATGTGGCAGGTCCCAATATGCAGCTCTGTATTTTGGACAGATGTCTGATGAAAAAATAATTATTAGTCTTTTGATTTTTCTGAAAATAAAAATAAAGTTTAAAACAGAAGTTGGGTGCAGACTGAGCTATGAACCTCAGTTAGGACACCCAGCTCATCCTACCAATTATATATATATGTTTTCTGTAGGTTGATAGACTGATTGACAGTAACAATTAGCCACATGCAGCGTATCACTTTATTTTTTCGTTGTACCTGTTATGGCAAGGTAATTAGAATATTGATATTTTGAATGAAAGTTATGAAAGCAAATGCTTCAAGTGAAAAGACAACAGAGGAGAGCAGAAAATTTATATAAAGCCCTTTCACACAAGGGGAAATAGTGGTCATTTTATTAAAGCATATGAAAAGTGTATATGTGCATGTCACAGGTTTACTTGTTCTAAAAAACCAAGTGGGGAATTTTTCTTTCCCCTGCATTGCTGTAAAAGACAGATGTTGAATGAGGGAGGCAGAAGGGGTTTGCCTAGAGTAATTGACACACACAAAAGAACTAACTGGCAGGCCTGCATTCCAGACTGATGGCCCTCCTAAGACTGTGGGGAGGGGTGATGAGTTTTTTTTCCTTCTCTCCTCAGAAACAGGGGCGATTCACTTTTGCCTTAACCCAGGCAAGATGTGTGTTTGAGGGGTTGGAGGTTCACTCTGTTTTTGGTCTGGTCATCTGGCTGTTTTCTCGCCCCAGTTTCTTCCGTTTTTCCTGCACCCTGTTCTGCCCCCAGCCCGGACCTGCTTGGATTTCATTGGAGAGGCTTGACCCACCTGCAGAGGAACCCTCTGGGGAGGAGGTCACCCTCTCCCTCCTCCACTCCCGTGTTGGCAGTGGCATGTGTTCATCGAGGAAAAGGGGAAATTCCCAGCCACGGCCAGCTGCAGACAGCGTGAGTTTTGTGGAAAGAGCCTTTTCCCCCCTTTTCCCCTTCCCCTTCTCGGTGTGTGGAAGATCTCCATTTTCGGCTTCTCCCGCGCTCCAGGGCCTCACGCGGCAACCGCCAGAGCCCAACAGCGCCCCCTGCTGACCAACACCGAGCACTGCAGGCTCTGCTCCTCCAGTGATCCAACAGTGCCCCCTGTGATCATGATTAGAATTGCACCAAAGGACAGGAAGTATTGAACTCTTTCCTTTTTGAAGGGGACTTTTTTTGGGTAGAGGATTATTGTTTAGTTTCTTTTGTGTTCTTTTGTTGTTCTGCCAATACACGTATATCCTTTAATAAAGGGCTGTTATTTTTTCTTTCTTCGTACTTCCTCAATTTCGGATTTACAATTGCTTAGAGAGAGGAGTTTGATCTACCTCATAACTCATCCTCCTTAGCAAAACACTTCAGTCTCATTAAACTGAGAGAGTGCATAACATGGCAAGGGCCAGAAGAAGGAATAATAATAAAAATCTTGATGATTATTATTTCTTATAACTCTACTGCTAAATGAACTGAGCCATAGCTATTTCAGTGAAAAAAGTAGATCCACATTTAATGTGACTGGGTGAGAGTTCATAACAGTATACCATAACCATGTCTGACCCTGCCACCAGCTCGGAACATCTCAAAAACTTCCTGTAATGAAAAAACCTCCCAGTATGGGGGTCCATGGACAGTACAGCAGATCAAAACCTGGATATTTAATTGTAGGTCACTCAGCAAGGACATGGTTGGTCATTTGGGCCCCCTCAGTTCAGGAAGGATATTGAGGTGCTGGAGCAGGTCCAGAGAAGAGCAACAAGGCTGGTGAAGGGACTTAAGCACAAGTCCTATGAGGAGAGGCTGAGGGAGCTGGGATTGTTCAGCTTGGAGAAGTGGATGCTCAAGGGAGACCTTGTCACTCTCTACAACTCCCTGAAAGGAAGGTGTAGCCAAGTGGGCGTCGGTCTCCCAGGCAACCAGTAGTAGGACACAAAAGCACGGTCTTAAATTGTGCCAGGGGAGGTTTAGGTTGGATATTAGGAAGAAATTCTTTACAAAGAGAGTAATCAGACCTTGGAATGGGCTGTCCAGGAAGGTGGTGGATTCTCCATCCCTGGAGGTTTTTAAGATGAGACTGGATGTGGCACTCAATGCCATGATCTAGTAACCACAGGGGTGTTGGATCAAGGGTTGGACTTGACGATCTTGGAGGTCTTTTCCAACCTGGTTGATTCTATAAATCTATGATTCTATGAGTCTATAGTTCTATGATTCTTTACCAGGACTACTTGTTGTCAGAGACTGAAACAGTTAATGACTTACACATTCTCAGATCATCAAAAGACTTTTGCAAACTGAAAAGAAGCAGCTGCTCACCCAGTAAAGCCTGCCTTTCCCTGAACACTGCCAAAGGACCTTCACATCAGGTAAGTGGGTGCCATTGTCCAACTCTCCTGGGTGCGGATGCATACCTGAAGCTACAAGCTGGATTTCCAAATAAGGGAAGAGGCTAAGAAGAGGCAAGCCCAGCAACGTGGGAGAATCCCTCTTATCATGCCAATGTCCTTCCTTTACATGATAACTCCACACATCTAGCCTGGGCTGTGCATCTCAAATGTTGGACCATGATGGACCATGATTGGTGCTGACACAATAGGCAGCTGCAACTGTCTTAGAAGACATCAGAGACTCAGTCACATGTCCCGTGACACTATCCATTGTAAGACTCCCCACCCCGGGGAGGTACAAGGTGTTCCCACCTGAGCTAGAAATATATAATAACTCATAACACCTCTGAGTTTTATGGGGGGCTTGTCCCAGCCCCAACAGTGCAAGGCCACCACTTCAACCAACCAATGTGGAAGCTGTACCTACCAAGTTTTATCACTGGATCCAGTAGGCAGTGATTATATATATTTTTCCACCTTTTTCCTTTCTTTCCCTTTCTCTCCCTTATGCATTTCCTTAAGTGTTATCTTTATGCTTTAATAGTACTGTATCACTATGCTTTAATATTGCTGTATAGCTATAGATGCTTTAATATTGCTATGCTTTGATAATGCTATATTGCTATAGATGTTGTAATACTGCTGTACTGCTAACACCCAAAACGACAACATACCTGTTTACCTTTGAAACAAAATTGTTCTTAAAATAAACCCTTCATGTAAGTGTTTAGATATTTTTCAGTGCTGTTTCACCCTAATCTGCCTCAAGGGATTTATTAATAAAAATCTGGGTTACCCTCTCCTTCTGGGGTGGGTCGCAACACCTGTGCATACTACTTGTACAGTAAAGGCCTATAGTGTTATTCTTGCTGGCAACTAGCACAGTATAAAGCCACTCCAGATTTATCAGGAGATTAGCAGAGTTTTCCTTGTCACTACCGTTCTGGCTACAGCATCTCTGAACTCCCTGAACAAGGACCCAGTGTTTGCATGGCCCAGGCACAGGTCATAGGATCCACAGGATAATGTACGTAACAGATGAAAGCTGCATGTTGCCAGGGTGAATGTGAGTTGTGACAGTCCAGATTGCAGACTGGGTTTGCCAAGTCTGAGGTCAATGGACAAAATATTAGACCCTGGTATACTCCACAAAAGACCATATAGCTTTAGCATTGGTTTTAGTAGCCAGAAGCGTTGGTGACATAGTGAGTCAGAAATCTATCAAGGACTGAGAGAGGTGGGACTATGATAGTATTTCAGTGAGTGCTGACTGAAGACAATTTTCAACTTCAAAGGAACAGAAGAGGTAGAAAGTGCCTGAAACTGAATTTTGAGATGGGCAACCTCAAGCACTGTAAGCACCTGACATTAAACCCCTGTGTTTGAATACACAAACTGTGTGTACTTGGTCTGTGTTAGCTTTGTGACTCCATATTGACCACAGCTGAACCAAAGGGGTATAGTATCAGGTAATCTGAGCGTGCAAAATTAAAACCTCTGGAAAAGCTCTTTGGAAAGACAAGACTAAGTGAGGAAGCGACTGGCTTGTGAAATAAGAACAAATGGAAATTATGTATAAGCACTAGGAGCACAAGAAGTGGAGAGATTTACTATTAAGTAATCTCTGAATTTGCAGCACAGGTGTAGGCATTGATGAAGGACTGGAGAGGCAAGGAAACCTTGGTGCATGTTGTGAGTTCAGTGCTACCCAAAGCAGAAATAAAATGCCCCATCTTCTGGTATCAACAGTATAACTGAGCTCTGGGGTTCTTTGCCATGACAGTCTTTCTGTTGGGGAGGCAGTTGTCAGATTCTTTGAACATTTAGGGTGAAAGGAGATTTCTTGAAAACTCTGATTAGGCTCTGTACTTTGCACTGTCTATGTATAAGTTATATATTCACGTGCAGATTAATAGTTGTGTAGTATGTATGTTCAGTGTAGTATGTAGTATGCTCAGTGATAAGCTAGAGTTACAAAGTAAATTTAAAATACTATCTTTATTTGCCTGTACAGTTCATCCTTCTTGAGGAGAAAAAGTATTTTGTTTTTCTTTTCCTAGCTCTTTTAAGCATGTAGATATGAGTGTCTTGTACGGCTTTTTGCAACAGCAGGTCCGTGAATTTAGATCCTTTCTGACTCCTGCTGACATAATTTCTATGTTTTTTTTCCCCCTGCTGAAGACCTACTTTCTATATTTCAGGTTACAACATGCTGTTCTAAGAGGATTCTAGTCTGTTTTAGTGCTCCTGAGTGCAGAGGGCAGTTTGAGTCTTTTTTTAAGCCATATAGTGCACAAGCGTCTTGAGTTTTCTCATCTAAATAATCCTAAAAGAGATCATTGCTTACTTTTGTGAGATGCACAAATTCACTGTCAAAAAATTTTTTTGAGAGACTACTTCTTAACTTCATGTTTTTCCTGACTCTTCATTATTCAACAAAACTTTAAAAAAGGTCCATTTTGATTGTGCCTGTAAGAATATAAGGAATACTCCAGAAAATTTAGATGTTTGATGTTACTAGGTTTTCTATTATCCTCACTTTATTTATGCAGAGCTTCTCTCTTTTGCTGTTCTTGAATGAAGGTAAATAGCAGGAAGGTGAGGTTAAGCAGAGAATTTGTTAGCTATTGCTGAAGAGTATTTAAAAGAGGTCATTGTTTCAAAATGTTTCAAGACTTACAATTAAAAATAAAGATATTTTTCAGTAAAGTGTTTTTATTTCTGTTTAACATTTACCCTTTGCAGCGTGTGCTATATTTTGTAATATATACTAGTTGCCACCAGAGGGGAATGCGAACAAGCAATTGGGTTCTGATAGTTGGCAAGGTAAACAACCTTTATCTTCCAGTCAAATATAAGTATTTAAATTCCTCAATTTTAGTATCGACAGAAGAAATCTGTGAAAAAGATTATTTATTTTTTTTAAATTCTGGATAGGTTAAATGTGACTGGAAATAGGCTTTTATTTATGAGAAAACCCAAATGCAGCACACATTTAGAATAATGTGGAGTTTCTCAATGTAATTTTCCTGCACAGCAAAAAGTTCTCCGAATGGGAAAATGTGATGCAACAATTTTTTTTACATAAACCTGTGCACACTACTTCAGATAATGTAACCAGATCTTCCAAAGAATAGCCGTACAAAACTGAAAAATGGGCATGCAATGTGTATTGCCTTGGACTTTGGACTGATGACAAATGAAAAGCTTGAAAATTACTGGTTTTATCTGTTGGGTTTTATTTTGCTTTCCCCTAAAGGACTTGGGGATCCAGCAAGCTTTCCTTTAAAATTTCACTCTGTAGCTTTTACAGTGGCCAATGAAACTTGTAAATGTAGGAGCCATATATGTATGATGCTGTTGTAATGATTATAGAGAAACAGGGGTGGAGTTTTTCAGAACTGTTTATTCCACATCACCCACGTCATCATCGGCAGAGTGGGGGAGGTTTTTGTTTGTCAGGGAACTCAGAGGTGAAGGAAATGGAACCCTTTTTTTTCTTGCCTGGGTTGAGGAAAGGACCGGACTGGTCCCTTTAAAAGCTGCAGGTGGAAGCTGAAGCTTTCTCTTCCTTGGCTCTGGAGAGAGGTGGCCACCACTTGGAACCTACCTCTTACTATGTATGTGATTTGAATGTGATCCAACCGAAATGTGACTTAGTTTGTTAGATTTTATTCTGTGCACGGCATTGTCCTTACAAAACCGATACTATCATGAAGGAAAACACAAAAACAGGTTACTTATCTCCAAGAGGTAATTGCATTGAAAACAATATACAAATTAGCAATAAAATACTAGACCAATCCCATTTTGAAGATTTATGTGAACTGTAAATTCAGAAAGTATAGGCGTGCTGGGAAGTGAATCTCACTCTCCAGTAACCATTAATTCCCACTCTAATTATCTTGTAACAATGATAGCATTATTTTACAAACAAATAGCTAGATTGTGAATTTGGCATGCTTAAGAACATATGTGATAATGAATAATCTTTGCTTGCTTCTAAACAACCTGACATTTCATATATAGATCATGCTGAAAAAGGTATCCTACCTCTTCCCATGATGCTCTGATTCTGCACTCTAAATGCTATAGCATTTTCATATTTAGAAGACCTGTTCTCTTCTGCTGATGATTTCTCTTCTGTCTTTTGCATATCCCATTCCTGCTTTTTTCCCCCCTTTTCATATTCTGAGACCTTTATATATATATCTGCAGAGCTGCAGTGAGGTCCTTTAAGTAATATTTTTAAAGCGTGTATTGTTGTTTTTCTCAACCAGTACATTTTTACTGATTTTGATCGTTCTGTATTTAGGAAAAGGAAAATACACAGGATATGTCAATGGCTGCTGATGGGAGATTGCTCTTATTACTGGGTGTGGTATGTAATAGGAAACTGAACCAGATGCTATTTGGATATGTAATTTGCTACAGCATATATTATCTGTACTTAAAGAAGCACGTCTTCCATTTTGAATTTTCATCAGAAATAGACCTCATTCCATATCCAGTTTCTGTCCTGGATAGACTTCTGACCAGTTTATCACTATGTGGGTATAACCAAAACTGTGTATTCTACACTCACTATGTCATTTCTGATGGACTGTTAATAATGGATCATTTGCAGCAGCTGCCCAGACCATACCTGACACCTCAGGCTACAAGTTGGGTGTTAAGGAACTCTGCAAGGAGTGTTTCTTTGGCTTCACATCTATGACTCTGCTGTGATAACTCCCCTCCAGGGAGGCATTGCACCTTCACACCCAGCCTGAGGGGTCATCTCTGCTAATGGGCCATACTGGACTGGTATAATAGGCAGCTCAACACCTAGACCATCAAAGACTTCAAAAATATCCAATGATCCACAGAGTTAGATCACCCATTGTGAAACTCCCTGCCCTGGGGGAGGTACTGGGCATTTCCACCTAAACCTGAGCATATATAATCTTGGGATTTTGGGACTTCTGATACCACCTGTTGCATCCAGAGGAGGCCCAGAACTCCAACAGGACTGCCATTGCCACTCTCAACAAGACTGCAATCATTACTTCAACAGAACTGAGACCATCATCTGGACCAACAGGTTTCCCTTCCTCTTTGCACCCACAGGGGCCACATGGTGCTCAGCACAGAGGTTAACAAACACTGTTCTGTTATTGTTGCAGGGTGCAGGGTTACACATCTGTCATTGTGGGTTAAAACCAGTTTTCTCTGTATCATTGTATTTATTGTAATTTTTTTTGCAAATTGCAACCCTGACCTGTACTCTCTCTTGAGTTGGGTTCATTTCTCCCACCATTTACTTTTAAACCAGCAAACTTTTCATAAAATATGGCAGACTAAACCAAGGAATTAACTGTTTTTAGAGTGCAGCATTTCAGTGATCAGTGTTTTGCAGAACTTGGAAAACATCTGATCCAGTTGAAATGGTATGTGTATTGACTTGGTGAATTAAGCTTACACTAGTATGTTTTCTGGCTTCCAAAGTCATTTCATCATCTAGTACATGAGAAAAAATACAGATGTTTCACAATAGAAACACAGAGTTCAGTTGTTCGTTTAGTTTCTTTTTCCTTTCCCCCTTTCTTAGCTTACCCTGTCTTTTTAAAAGCCTGAATAACAGACATAGTCTGTTGCGTTTTTTCAGACTGAATATGACTTTTTAGGGATTCCTGATATGAGCTGAACTCTTTGCCCAGCAGAATATACCCACAAAGTAAATATAATTCGAAAAAGTCTCTTTTTTAATAGAATGTTTTGGTTGCTGGAGTGTTTGCTTATAAAAATTCATAAAACGGGTCTATCATTCATCCTTGCATAAGAAATGAAGGGAAAGCTTCAATATGGAAAAAAAAAGATGCATTCCACATTCACAAAGGTTTTAACACTAGATAGACTAGTCTCTCAAATTGCAAAGGAAGTCAGACTTTGGGTTGATTTCTCCATTGCAGGTTCTGATGTACTGCCCTTTAATTTATGTTAGCCTTGGAACTAACAAAACAAGTCTGTTTCCCAGAAATCACATTGTTCCAAATTGTATGTCAACACAGTCACTAAACCCACAGTGGAACCCGCTGTATCCATGTGACTGTAAGAGCCAAAGATAAATGGTTTCATTATTTGTAAATACAATTCAAGGTCTAATACCTCATCTCTCTAATAGTACTTTTCTAAAGAAAAAGAGTAAACGGAAAAGTAACATAGTAAAAGCTGATGTAAATTACTAGATTTGGAAATTTTTGTTATTGTCCTAGTTGTATTGTATTCCTGCATTTTCTGGAGCAGGCCACGTACTGAGGATGAGCTTGGTGATATGATATCTTCATTCCTGTGACAAGGGCAAGGTTTTTTATTTAATACTTGGCCTCCTAGGCCCAGCTCAATCTCACAAAGCAGTGGGAGTAGTAATCATGTGGCCTGTGTTCTTTAATCAGATTCTTTAATTCAGGCAAGCTCTGCCAGGGTGCTGCACCAATGTAAATGTGTTGAGGATGCTGAGCACTCAGTGGAAGAAGTGTATATTGATAAATGGGCAGACAGGATGAGAGTCAAACGTCTAATATCAGCTGCAACCTTGCCCACACTGGCTGGTGAGCAAACATGAAAGTATTCTAATATCATCTGCAGCCCGGACAAGCTTCTTGGACGATGCCTGTGCTGCATGACAGGCTACCTGTAGGAGGCGTGTCCAGGGCTGCAGGGGACACACTGAGGGCAAGGAAGCCCAGGGGACATGCACCGGAATAGACAACCCCATTGGTCACAAAGTCACATGGTTTTAAGGAATAGAAAGAGCGCTGGCTTTGAATTAAAGCCTCTTTGATTGCCACCTCATTGGACAGCTGACTCCATTTATTATATAAAGACCCCACGTTACATCTACCCTTAGAAAAGGAGTGTGACAACAGATGAGATGGAAGATCCTTGTATTTTGCTAAGAAAAAATAACCCTGGAGGAAATCAAAGTGTATTTTAAAAAAACCTAAAAAACAAAGAAACAAACAAACAAACATAAAGTAAAATTGGATAAAATATTTGTAGATTTGTCCAGGTTAACAAGTGAAAAACTTGGAAAGATGCTATGGATTTTGTCCCTTTGTATGAAAGAAAAAGTACTTTCTCTGTCCCCATGATCTTTGAAGTAAAGAATGGAAAAGATGAGACCCTGCAGATATGCTTAAAAAGAGATGGAGAGGACTCACTTTTTCTAGGCCCAGGGATGTTTTCTGTACAGGTATGAATAGCAGAATCTTCACTGACAGTAAGCTTCAAGGAGCACAGATACGTTTTCATTTTATCCGTGCTTGTACTAATCCTACAGAATAGTGTAGACAAGGATAGTGACTGCCTTTCCTAAATTTTATTGGTTTTCAGAAAGATTTAGGCGAAGAAGAAAATAATTGTAAGAGATTGTGAAACTTTTGGATTTTTGGCTTGGTTTGGTTTTTGGTTTTGTTTCCCCCCACCCCTTTGAAATTTTTCAAAATATTATCAGTGTGAAACATACTCCAGTCTCTAACCAGGAACTATCCTGTTGGTGTGATGCATTGCTAGAGCTAAATGTGTTTTAGTCCTGCCTGCCTAGATCCTGTATTTTTTCTTAAGGATTTTTAGCATGCAACAAGGATTTTCAGACAGTTGGAAATCTGGACTCAGCTGACATCTGTTCCCTGACTGCATCATCAAAAGAAATGAATGACTGACAGCCTAGCCAAAAACTCAATTATTTAGATTCTGTTCTTAATTAGACAATGAAAATTACTACTATGAGAACTGGATGATCTTAGAATGTCTGAACAGGAAATTTCACAAAATGTAGATAAGTGTAGTTATTAAGAGTGTAACTTCAGGAAAGACAGTAACAACTACATTAACATTTTTACTTGAAGACTACTAGTATTTGGAAGCCTATCCTTGACAGAAAAGGCTCAGGATTTCAACAAGTTCAACATCATTTTCCCAGCAGTTATATGGTACAGCAGCTGCCACACTGAAGGAATCGCATCAAGTCTATTCCCAAAAAGGTGTAGAGCCACCAGCCATGTTCCCTGGCATCCCATCTCCAGCTGCAGCAGGAATCCTGTGACTTTGGAGCAGTCACTAATATTCAAGCCAGTACAGCTCTGAGAGAGATGTATCTTGCATTTGAAATGCCCCTAAGACAAACATATTTTTAGTACTGGGAGGAAAGAGAAATGGTATGCAAGATAGAGAGAAAGAAGTTTCACAGCACAGCAATATATCATTGATTGTATATATCAGCAGTGCTGATATATACAGAACTGCATCAGATATCTGCTCAAAGGAAAAAAGCTGACAAGAAGTCACCTTGTTTTACCATGTGAGAAAGAAATAATCAATACATAGACCAGACTGCAGATATGCTCTTCCTATGGCACTGATGTAGACAGTCTCAAATTAAAAAAAAATACTTGCTTATATGCACTAAACACAAGGAAATGAATATAGGAGATCAAGTTTCTAGTAATATTTCTCATTTTTAGGTCTGTGGGTTTTTTTGAAATGAAGAAAAGTTATTCCTTTTGAAACAACAACATTTCTCCATCAGATAAGCAATGAATAGAAATGGTAAATATTTTTCCTGAAAATATTTGTCACTGTATTTTAATTTTTAGTACAAGATCACACAGTTCTAAGGACAGTCATTCTTTGATGTGTTTCATTCAAATAAAGACATAAGGATCAGAAGAAAATGTATATTTGATTCAAAAATATAGCTATTAATCTGGTCTCTTGCTTCATTCAGTGAACATCCCTGTCAGATACTTTTCATTTGTTCTTAAAGACCCTTAGTGATGTAAATCCCTAAATCTCCCAGAATATTCTACTATTGCTCCATTATTCTATTTGAAAGTTCCATTTATTCCATTAGCAATTTCATTTGGTAACGTAAACATTCAATTGTACTTTATATAACTGGCATAATGGGAATGACAAATATTCTACATATACACTCTTCATTTAAAGCTTTCTTCATAAATTTGTGACGGTACTGTGATGCATTTAAAGATGCTCCTGAGGGAAAATAATTTTTAAAACTATTAAAAAGCATTCCCCTCAACATCTTTAATTTTAAAAGCATTTTTCTTCCAAATACTTTTTGTATTATTTGGGCCTTTTTGGAACAGAGAATTGCTTCTCCCATGCTAGGGATGAGGGCACCAAGAAAGAACTGATTATTTTGTGAAGATTGTGGTAACATCCTGTGTGGGAGCAGAATGCCAGAATATAGTTCTACAGCCCATGTTTGGTCTCTCAGAAAGCAGTGCATGTCTATCTAGGGAAGAGCAGGGAAAAGAAAAGAGAGAGCTTTTTTTAGCATACACTACCCCCACACAGAGCCACATATTAGATTATTTTCAAACAATCACAGAATATGCCAAGTTTGAAGAGACCCATGAGGATCATCAAGTTCAACTTATATTGACTTCTATGTAGGGAACCAATAGCCACAAAGCTACTCTAAGACACAGCCCATAAGGCTCTAACTAGTTTAGATAAGGAAATACCAGTACCCTAATCTATTATCTATATTTTACCCTTTTCATATGTTTTGTCTTTTTATCTGTTATATTTCTAATCTTTTATCTATTCAGATAAGATAACTCACAGATAAGAAACACATTATATTGAAATGTTATGCTATTTGCAGGAAGAGGGATTTCACTCTGTGAAACCAATGGGTTTGGTCATTTATACTTTTAAAATTACAGCAAGTTTGACAATAGTGCAATTTCACTCGATCTGCAAGATCTTGCTATACTATTTCAAAGTGTTTAGTAGTCTTCAAAGAAACAGAAAAGATTATGGAATCTGTTGCAACTTACGGCTCCAGAACTTTCCCACTGACTGAGAATTTCTTGGATTCAGACACTGCCCATGAGATAACTGGAAACTGTTTTTGCACCCAGTACAGTTCTCATAACTGTACCCAACACAGGTTGCACAGTTCCTGTGGCACGGTTCGCATTCTCTAGAGATGTCGTCAGTGAAGAAGCCGTCTCCACACTCACTCACACATGTGCCACCTGCAATAGACATAGCATATGTCTATTTATCATACTGTTATCATGCTGACCCCTGTCAACCCTGCAAGGAGGTACCTCATGTATAGCTTATCTCTGTCTCCAGCAAGAAATGGTTTAAGGAAAAGAACCAGTATATAAGAACACATGTTATTTTTTGCAGCTACAGGAACTCTAATTTTTTTAGTATGAAACCTAAATTCAGTTCAGTTGCTTACGCAAGCTTCACAAACTTCAAACTAATCTGCACTTAAATTTATATCATGCTGGGCTTTAATCAGTATGCTAAATCCTAGTACATAAAAATCTTATGGAAGTCCAGGTCTGGATAAAAGTTTTGTAGTTGAGTCCCAATTTTTATACAGTCCCAATAGAAAATCAATTTTAGATATATGCAGATTTTTGGGATCTCTAGTTTCTGCTGAATATAAAATTAAACTCAGGTAATCCTGATTCAGTTTAAGGATTGGCATACCAAAGGTCCTGGAAGTTGTTACACTGATAGCTTTTTCAGCTTCCTCTGATTTCAATTAATAAAATTGTAGACCAACAGATCACCTCTGGTTGTGACCACAGTTTTCCATGAGTGTGATGCCACTACTAGGCACCTTCAGCAGGCAATGCAAAAGAATACTATAATCTCAGAAATTCCTGTGATTAATTTTTGGCACCATGTCTGAACCAGACTCACCTGATTTACGGCTCCTTAATAAAGCTAAGAAACTCCTAGTCTTGTGTGAACCTGGTGTGGAATTTAGTGGTTTTAACTGAACTTATTTCAGAGTGTTTAAGGCTTGTTACTCCATATGCATCTGAAAGTAGAAGTAAAACTAGACTTGCGAATAGAAAGGAAACATTTAAGTGTCTTTCCATAGTTTAAGACAAAATCTGAATCAAATACAAAACTTTTTTATATACCCCAAAGAGTGGAAATTCAAATATATGGATCCTTTGAATCAAATTACACCACTGGCTAACATAACCACCTTACATTAGTTCAAATGCCTGATTTTGCAAAAGACTAACTCCCCTCAGCCTCCACTGTCTGACATAGAATAGATTTAAGAATTCAAGAATTTGGATTCAGAATCTTTCCCTAAACAAAAGGTCTAAAATATTTTTGTAGATATGCCATACTTGGTACTTTGCTTACCTGAGAGATAAAAGCCTTCCTCACAGGAGTCACATTTGTCCTTGTCACAGCTATCACAGTTGCTAGGACAGTCTCTACACTGCAGAGAATCTTCATCTCTGTAGGTGTTTTCTGGGCAGTATTTATAGCAATACTGCTTATACCTGCAAGATAAAGTAGAACATCATTAGTAAGTTCTTTTGAGGCCATTGAGTTTGTTTTCTGTGTGTTTCTAGGAGTGGTAATCATAAAGTTCTAATGTCATCCTAGTGAACAGAAATAATTCCTATAATGAGGATTCAAATTGTATTTGTGGTTATGTTACTTATTCAACTGACAAAGACATGTTTTCTAATCTCATGATTCTTAAGTATAACTAATTTGATTTTTAAATGAAAGCACAAAAATGAACACATGCTTAATTAGAAATTACTGTATTGCTGTTGTAAAGAGCTGATGGCTTGTAAAAATATATAATCCAATGCTGTAGTTTGTAAATAGATTGTAACCAACACTTTCTTTTGTCATGGTAATTTTTACAGAGATCTCTTAACTGTCTCTTTGAAAAGCAGTAGAGTTCTTTTCTCTCCATTTAAGTTAAACTTTTAATGAATTATTTTTTCCTTTGCATAAACTCCATACATTTTTATGTCTAACGAACAGCACATACCAGAACTGGACACAACATACTAAGAGCAAACTAGTTGAAATCCAGTCCCAAAGCACTATTTAATTTTTAGACCCATTCTTCATAGTCCTCTCTTCATTTATGTAAAGTTCACATCAGTCCCTAAGGTTAAACAAGCCTTAATTCTGAGTGATTGGTGAGTTTCCAGCATTTCCCAAGTCTTTTCCAAAGTTACTGTTCTCAGATAGGCAATTTAAGGAATGAGACAACATACATAGCACAGGTCTTTGTAGTGTACCATGTGTTTTTGCTTTAGAAAAAAGTGTAGGCATGAAAAGCTATGCAGCTATACTTACATATAATAGTTCTGAATGCATGTTATACAGGTTCTTGGATCATCTGAAATTAAAAATATAAAATTTCGTAAATAATTTTCAGAGTTAAAACCAGAATGCTAAAAAGAATTATTGCTACAACATTTTTATTTTAATATTTCTAACACTAAAATAGCTACAGCCATAACAAGAACATTGTTGTCTCTGAATCTCTGTTTACAGTTTTTTTGGAGATAAACTCTTCCACAATCAGATTCTGACCTCTATGTTCATAGGTTCATAAAAACCTGTGGCTTTTTAGTCCTCATTATGAACCCCAATAGGTACCTAGAAGATGATGAATGCTTAGGAAGTGATGATCTGAAAAACAGAATGTTCACAGGGGCTCAGATTGGGTCAAATGAACTCCTAAAAGGAGATTTAACTTATCTAAATCTGTAATTTCATCCTCTTTATTTGTTGCAGAGATAAGTTAAAAGCATTTGACACTTCTAAAAGCAAACTTTTCAAGGACATCTAAGCAATCAGTTTAACCTTAAAAATACTGAGCTAGACAAGCACCTTTCTGTATTTGGGGAGGGGGTAGTGGTGAGGGAGGTGTAAGCCTTTTGGGTAAATTTTCTCATCAGAAAATTAATTTTTGTATTCAGAAATTTTGTTGAATGAACAGGAACATTTAAAACTGTTAAAATTATGGATGTGACTTCATGCTCAGAACATAAAGAATATTTTCTATAACCTTCCTTCTATTGTTGTCTATTAGCTTTCTTTTCTTTACCTTAACCAAAGTTCCCAATGGGAGCAGAATGGAAGGAAATATAACAAGTGGGGTGAATGTATTTATAAATTGTTCTACTATGAAATGCCTATAAATTATTTTTGATATTAACAGTACACATAGTGCAAAATTTTCACTGCATCTGTTAGAACTGTGTTTACAATAAAACACACTTCACACATGCAAACTCATTAGGCAACACACACTTGGTTTTGCAACTAGTTCTAGCAAATTATCTGTGAGGTGTAAGGTTTTACCCAGAAATGTTGCAGATCTGTTAAAATATTCCCTTTAGTGTTTAAAGCACAAAGAGAAACAGCAATGACCTGATCTACGGTTCTTTGCTCTCTATGAAGTCTTGTTTTAATTCCAGGTAAAAGGTATTTGGTTTGTCCAGGGCTTCATTTTGAGTGATTTATGAAATATTAATATTGTTTCTAAATGAGGAGACTTCTTGAGATATTATTTTCCTCAATTCACTTGTGTGGTTTTTTTGCATTTAAACTGTTTACATAGTATTGTTAGGAGCCAGTGATAAATAAGAGTATTTATACCTTTTGAAAATTATTATAATATTGGTACATACAGTCCTTCTCTTTTGTTGATGGAAAAAAAATAGAGTACTGTCATAGGTTTACTTATTCTAAAAATCCAAGCAAAAATTTTCCTTTCCCCTGTCCTGCTGTAAAAGAAGGATGTTGAACAAGGGAGGGGGAAGAGGTAATTGACTATACAAAAGAACTAGCTGGCAGACTTGCACTCCAGGCTGATGGACCTTCCAAAACTGCAGAATGGGGGCAGAAATTTTTCTCCTCCTCTCCTTGCAAACGGGGGGCACTTCACTCTTTGCCTTAACGGGGGCAAGGTGTGTGTTGGAAAAGCTCTGAGGCCGTTTTGCTCTTGACCTGGTCATCTGGCTGTTCTCCGGCCTCGGCTTTTCTATGGTCTGCTCTGTCGCCAGCAGGACCTGCTCAGATTTCATGGGAGAAGTTTGGTTCATCCTGCAGAGGAACCTTTTGGGGAGGGGGTCGTTTTTCTTTTTCCCTCCCCCGATCCTGTGTTTTGGCAGCAGTTTGTGCTCCTCGAGGAAAGGGGGAAGTCCCAGCCACAGCCAGCCGCAGACAATATGAGTTTCGTGGGAAAGAAACAGCCCTTCTTTCCCCTTTTCCCCCTTCCCTCCTCTGTGGGGGGGAAATCACCATTTTCAGCTTCTCCTGCGATCCAGAGCCCAACAACGCTCCCTGCTGACCAACACCGAGCACTGCAGGCTCTGCTCCTCCAGTGATCCAACAGCGCCCCTGCCAATTGTGATCAGAATGGTGCCAGAGGACAGAGAAGTATCAAACTGTTTCCTTTTTGAAGGGGACTTTTGGTTACAGGATTATTGTTTAGTTGTTTTTATGTTCTTTTGTTGTTCTGCCAATACACATATATCCTTTAATAAAGGGTTGTTATTTTCCCTTTTTCCATACTTCCTCGATTGGAGACTCTTAATTTTGGATATACAATTGCTGAGAGAGAGGAGTTTGGTCTACTGCATAACTCATCCTCCTTAGCAAAACACTTCAGTCTCCTTTAAACTGAGACAAGTACACACCAAAAGAGATTGTTAAATTTGTTTGTGGGTTTAGTAACTAATTCTCCATGTACTTTCTGGCTTTTATGGAGAAAGGACTCTTTCCTTTCTTGCCTGTGGGATGTTCTGATGACTGTTTCTTCCTAACTGCCCTCTCAGTTTTACCTGTATGGATGACTATCTATGTAGCTCAGTATGAGTCAGATCTCAGCAGTAATTGCAAAGAAAGACAAAATTTATGGTTTTTCTCTGGAAAGAGATTAGAAGAAACAAGTATTAGGTAAGTGACCATTAAGTAAAGATAACATATTTTGAGTTGGTTTAGGATCTAAAGGAAAATACCCGGTAAAACATGGATAAAAATAATTAATTTAGATTGTGAGTTGGAATACATAGTGTGGAGAGGGCAAAAAAAAAAAAAAGGATCACTAATAGAACTTGTATTCTGCTGCTTACACAAAGTTTAGACAGAAGTGGTAATAGTAAATGCCTTATTAGAAGGCCACAAATTTCATAAGAATAGTTGCTTTGCTGTATTTCATTTGGTACTGAACGGAAGCTTTCTTCAACCTAAGATTTTGGTGGCAGGAGCAGGGGAGAATTTCTTGACAATTTTGCAAAATGAAAACATGCACTCATTGGACTATGTTAGTGTGAGTTAATTTAGAGGCTTTTTTATAGTATATTATGGCATTTATCAACCCTTACTGAAACATTCTTCTTTCTATCAAAGGCACATCCACTAAAGAGAAGATCTATTACCTTCTGTATTTAGTCACAGTTTCTGAATTTAAACTGTTGAGGAATAATTAACATAATTTGGAAAGGAATGCAAAGAGGGCAACTATCTAATAGCCAGCAAAGAGGAGACTAAACAAGTAACTATTGCTGCAATAGCAAATTTTATATGTAACATGTGTAATGGTTGAAAAATCTTGGAAATTAATTATAAGAATGAACTAAGTCTTGGGAATTTTATGCATATATGCATGTGGTTTGTTCTTTAACACTGTCCTCTTTTAAAATCTGCCACAATCAGTTCTTGGATTAGTGGTAATAAACATCCTATGTTCACTGAGTAATGAGATCTCTGTGGTGCAAAGAGGGTTGATCTATATGATGTCATGCTCCAAAAGACTTCTTGTCTTGACAGCTATTAATATTTTATCTATATTTTAGAGTTTCCATTTGTATTGATTTTATCTTTGTCACTCTTTTAAAGACAGAAAGAAAAGTGATTTTGATAGCATTTAAAGCAGCATTCAACTATTTTTAAAACATAAGCCCTTAGACACAAAATACTCCCCTGTTTTGTTCTGGTTTCATTGTCTTTTTTTTAGACAAGTAAATACTGTCTAGAGTTCATAGAAAAAGTAATTTGGTTTCTTCCCTTGTGTGTAATAAACTGATATTCCTGTTCCCTTCTCCACACCCAGCCTTCTCAAGTACAATTCATTTGGAGTACAGATATGTTATAATATAGAAAAGGTATGTGTCAAGATTAAATACTGGTGAAAGGTCAAACAGTCATGCATTCTGTTAGGACTCTCTGATTTGAAATGAATTTGTGTTCTTTTCTACTCTGGGATTGCAGTATGGGCATTAATGTTAAAAGCACAGCATTGTTATGCTGGAAGGGTATTTTGCTTCAAATATGTCAAGGAACAGTGTAATTTGGTTTTTGTGGGTTTTGTTTGTCTGTGGTTTTTTTTTTTTAACATTACTATAGAGGCTTAATAAAATATTTAATACATATGTTATTCCACATTAAAAATTAGTTCCAGACCATTTTGGACGTCCTTGTCACTCTTTCACTCTGTCTGAGTGTTCATGATATTTAGATAGATCCTAATTCTGGAAACTTTACCTGGCTAGCCCACTATACTTTGGAGTAGCATTTATTCAAAGGATTCCATTCAACTAGACCCAGATCTTGCTATGACTCATATGCAGAGTTTATCTGCTGTATACAATAAAGCAGAGAGTTGAAGTAGGGTGCAACAGTACATTCTGCAGGATCTGAATTTTTGTTTAAGCTTCCTGTTTTGTTTATGAATTTTTTTTAAAAATTAATTTCTTTAACTATTAATTGGCTCAGACATAAGCTTGGAGTGTGCTGAATACATTCAACTTATTTTACATTCAGTAGTAGTTCAGGATATTCTGTACCTGGGACTTAAAGTCTAGTTTACATTTCTTTTCCAGTTAACTAAATGTAGTGAAAATTATTTTGTATTACATTGCAGTTTTCCTTTAATGGCCAGCCTGCAGTAGTTGTTTAATTTCAGAAGTTACTGCTCAACTTTATTTGTCTTTTACACCCCTGAACAATAATTTAAATTTATCTAAAAAAATGAACTATAAATTGTCATATATCACCAGCAAGAATAATTATATGTTTTAACTATGTTAGACCACTTTTTCTTTCGTTTTTATGGCATCTCAATTAAAAACAATGACTGAAAAACTATGTATTGGGTGAGAACTCCCTAGTATCTGACCAGACATTGTTGGCCCAGTCTGTAGTGAGATTTGCAATGCATATGAAGCTCCAAAGTGTGACTTTAAGCAGAGAAGTTATTGCTCACAGGGCTACAAAAGAACTAGAGTTCATTCCTACTCCTAGCAAAAGAAAAGGTAAGAGTACTTCAACAGAAATGAGATCAGGACATCAGCAGTTTGTTTGTCTTAGGTTGTATTCTATCACTCAGATGTTCTGTTATCTTTTGATCTTACTCTACTCGCCATGGTTTCCACCTGGCAAAATCTGTGTGATGATTTCAAGATGCAAGAAAGCTGAACACTACTGAAACTGAACTTTCTGTGTGTTGAGTTGCATTTTCTGAACATGAAGATTGTGTTGAGACTATCCCTTGTGTTTGAATAGTTTCCTACTACACAGGTAGTTCCCTTGAGTGAAAAGCATTACCCAAAGGATGCTTTCCTACAAGCAGTAATAGAGATTTAGGGCCAAAGGTCCTAAATTTATGTCAGACATCAATACAGGTTTAACCACTAATTTGAACATCTGGATTCTGCTGGTCCCCCATTAAAAACATATTTATGCATGAAGAACTCTTTGAAGCCATCTTCTCTATATGGGGAGAATCCAATGCTACAGTCAATAAGTGGTTCTATGATGCAATTTCTTATTTGAAAGATCAAGAGGCTGAGCTTTAGACTGGTATAAGCCGAAAGAATTGAGTACACAATGAGGTAGAGTTGCTAGAATAGAATAGAATGGTTCTAGTTGGAAGGCACCTACAATGATCATCTAGTCCAACTGCCTTCCAATTCAGGCCTGAACAACAGTTAAAGCACGTTATTAAGGACATCGTCCAAATGCCTCTGAAACACTGACAGACTTCGGGCATCAACCACCTAGTTGGCCAACCCTGTTCCAGTGTTTGACCACTCTTGTGGTTAAAGAAATGCTTTGTAATGTCCAGTCTAAACCTCCTTAATGCAGCTCAGAATCGTTTTTACGTGTCCTCTCATTGGACACAAGGGAGAATAGATCAGCGCTTCCCTCTCCACTTCTCCTCTTTAAGAAGCTGTAGAGAGCAATGCAGTCACCCCTCAGACTCCTTTTCTCCAGTCTAAAGAACCCAGAGTCCTTTACCATTCTTTATATGACTGGCCTTCCAGACCTTCCGACTATCTACACACAGTACCTCAGGTGATGCCCACCATGGGTGAATACAGTGGCATAACTGTTTCTGGCTGGTTGTGCTGTGTTTGATGCACCCCAGGATGCAGTTTGCCCCCGCTGGCTGCCTGGACACATAGCTGAGTCACACTGAACCTAATGTCAAGCAGCATTCCCAGGTTCCTCTCTGCGGGGCTGTTTTTCAGCCACTCCTCTCCCAGTCTATACCCATGTCCAGAACTCCTCTATCCTAGGTGAAGAATCTTGTGATTATAAAAAAACAAAGTTCTGGAAGCACTAGTCTTGGAGTCAAGTGTTTATGTCTCCAGCTCACCTGTTCCTTCCAACATCCCTCTCTATTTGTGGGAGGATTGAGGAAAACACTACCTGCGCTCCTGAATCACGAATAACAGAATCAATTAGGCTGGAAAAGGCCTCTAAGATCAGTGAGTCAACCTTTGACCAAACACCACCACGTCAATTAGTCCATGGCTCTAAGTGCCATGTCCAGCCTTTTCTTAACGCTTCCAGGAATGATGGCTCCACTGCCTCCTTGGGCAGTCCATTCCAATGTCTAATCATCATTTCTTTAATGTCCAAACTAAACCTCCCCTGGTGCACCTTAAGTCTATGTCTCTTATCCTGTCACTAGTTGCCTGAAAGAAGAGGCTGATCGCCACAATGCAGAGTACAGGGGGAAGAATCACTTCCTTCGTCCTTCTAGCCACACTATTTCTGACATAGGCCAGGGTGGCACTGGCCTTCTTGGCCACCTGCGCATATCGTTGGCTCATGTTCAGATGGCTGTCGACCAGTACTCCCAGGTCCTTTTCTGTTGTGTCACTTTCCAGCCACTCTGCCCCCAGCTTGCAGTACTGCAGGGAGTTATTGTGGCCAAGGTGTAGGACCTACCAATTGGTCTTTCCAGGGTCCTGGAATCTCTTTTGATTGACCTTGATCTTCTTGTTGAAACATCACTGGTACCAATGTGAAAACAGTAGTAGGCTGTATTTTGAAGGCTCTACTAACCCAATCAGGTTTTTTATGAGATCTCTGATTTGGGCCCCAGGGAGGCAGCAAACTTCCTTGAAAAGAGGGTCTGCTTGGCAGATGCTTTAGGTTATATTTGTTTTAATGTAGTTTTAATTCAGTGATTCCAGCAGAATGATTCAGCAGCTAACATTTCTTGACTATTTCGATTCATGAAGTTCCTCAACTTCAAATTGTAGAAGAAATAGCAATACATGTTTTGTTGTATAAGTAAATATACAAATACATTCATTGTTTGTTCAGTGGGTTCTGAGCTAGATGAAGTTCTGGTCTGATCCAGTAGTTTTCTTCTGTGCTCTTATTTCTACGGAGAACTTTAAACTAAAATCTGGAATATTCTGTGTTTTCAGAATTTATGGTTCAATCTCAAATCACTTTCACTTAGCCTGGATTTTACTCAGGAAGTAATTTTTTTTCCCAAAGAAAGAAAAATTACCAAAAAATGAAGTTTTCTTAAATACATACACCTTGTACCTTCAATGTACAAGGAAATTCTCTTTTATCTATACTCTACAAAAGACAGCATACTCTAATGTAATGTTCTACCTACACTGAAACATCAGTACTGAAAATTAGAGCATGGTTCCAAAATGTGCTGGGCATTCTTTTCGCACAGATTGCATATTCTGACTCCCGCTTGTGGAAAAAAGTCTAAAACCTCCTCTGCAAGATTAACCTCTTGCAGAAGATTTACTCTGAGGTAAAAAAGGATCCTCATCATAATTTTGCTTGATGTCTTGAAAGCCAAGGTCTATTCATCATCAGGCATGATTTGAAGAAATTAAGTTTTCCTTTGATTTCTTAGGTTGCTGTGGGAACCAGATCAATTTTCACTCATTTATCATGTAATGATAAATCTGTACCTGTAAGCTTGAGTCGGTACAAAGTGCTGCTCTTTTGGCTACCTCACAGGTTCCTTAAATCTTCTCCAAATACCTTTCTTCTCACTCTCACTGCTTTATAGACTATATTTTCTTCCATCTCACTCTGTGTAATGGATCTTGTGGATAATTTGGGTAGTATTTATTCTCACTTTCTGCCTTTATAGTTTTATGTTTGCACATAGACCTTATAACCCCGACCAAATGAAATAGTTAGGTTCTGGGTGATCTTTGAAAGCTGCTCAGGCTCTCCACTTCGGCCACTCATGGTCCTCCCCTTTGGCCAAAACAACCCCATGCAGTGCTACAGGCTGGGAACAGAGTGGCTGGAGAGCAGCCAGGCAGAGAGAGACCTGGGAGTTTGGATTGACGGGAAGCTGAACATGAGCCAGAGTGTGCCCAGGTGGCCAAGAAGACCAATGACATCCTGGCCCGGATCAGGAACAGCGTGGCCAACAGGTCCAGGGAAGTGATTCGTTCCCTGTACTCAGCCCTGGGGAGGCCACACCTGGAGTGCTGTGTCCAGTTCTGGGCCCCTCAGTTCAGGAAGGACATTGAGGGGCTGGAGCAGGTCCAGAAAAGAGCAACTAGGCTGGTGAAGGGACTTGAGCACAAGTCCTATGAGGAGAGGTTGAGGGAGCTGGGGTTGTTCAGCCTGGAGAAGAGGAGGCTCAGGGGAGACCTCATCACTCTCTACAACTCCCTGAAAGGACGTTGTAGCCAGATGGGGTTGGTCTCTTTTCCTGGGCAGCTATCAGTAAGAAAAGAGGACATGGTCTTAAGCTGTGTACACAGGGTAGGTGTAGATTAGATATTAGGAAGAATTTCCTTACAGAAAGGGTATTCAAGCATTGGAATGGGCTGCCCAGGGAAGTGGTGGATTCTCCATCCCTGGAGGTTTTTAAGATGAGACTGGATATGGCACTTAGTGCCATGGTCTGGTAACCACAGCAGTAGTGGATCAAGGGTTGGACTTGATGATCTCAGAGGTCTTTTCCAACTGGGCTGATTCTATGATTCTATGATTCTACTTTACTGGAGCAAGGGGACAAACTTGGGCCTAAATGCCTTTTTGGTAGGCCTTTATTATCAGGGACACTGCTCCATGGGGCTTCTCAATGTTTGTTTCTTTTGTGTCTTCAAAAGTGTTTGCTGAACATCCTTCACTTTGCACCCTACTGAGGAGCTCTTTATTCTGAGTGTTAGCCTTTGAAAATAGTCCTAGTGTAAAGATTGGAAAGCCATGTCATGCTGCTCTCTGCAGAAATCTGCATGGGTCAAAAGTTGATATACATCGTATTTTTCTTCATGGAGACGAGGTAGTCTGTGGGAAGCCATGAGAACTCTTCATGTCATGTGATGATGTACTTTCACAAGTTGGGTGAGGAGAGTGGAAAAGAATCAGCAAGTAATTAAGAAGTGGGTCAGGAAAGTGTGGCTCCATGGGAGATCACTGGCGGGAAAACTGGCACACAAATTGGGAGAATGGCTGACTTTCACAATTGCTTCTGAGAGGAAGACCTATCCTTCAGTTGATTACTATGAATTTATCAATGATCCACTTGAATTCCATGTATTGCAAACATCTTCCTCCTCAATGAAGTAGGTGCTTATAGTTAGTTAACAGTATTAGTTAATGGTGTGGCAGTTTCTACTAGTGAAGTGTACATATGCAAATCCATAGATATTGTATATCTACATATAAGATAAAGATCCCATGGATACTTCTGCACCAGAGGGGGCAATAGTTCATTGCTGCTCTAAAAAGTAGTCTCAGAGTGTCCAGAATTGGGTTACCAGAGCTGAGGTACCAAAACCATAAAGATAATCTTGGCAGCGTGGACTTGTGATGTATTTAGCACACTTTCTTAGACACTTTGTCCGATTTTGTGTTTGTCTTTGCTTGCATGGCAGTAGGGATATATTTGAAACTTGTAAGACTTCAGAATTAAACATCCGTACTGAAGTTACCATTAAGACTTGACTTCTTTGGCTATCCCTTCAGATTTCAATGCCTGTGAAACAGTCTGCCTTTCAGACCTCTTGGGAAAATGTGCACATAAGCATGCCAATTAGGCTAGTATGGCATCAAGCAGAGTCAAATGCACTCAACAGTATGTGGGCAGAAGAAGATATGAAGGTGAACCCTAATATCTATAGCCATTGTTTGGACACTGTGTACAAAAAGCCACAGATATTTTTGTGATTAGTGCTTTCTAAGGCAATGTTCCTATTACATGTGCCACATCTCGTCGGTGCCTGCAGGCAGAATGGTATTTGTGAGCAATAAAGGTTCTTTATCTCCTCAGAATACAAGCAATCAATGAAGCAAATCAGAAAGAAAAGAATTGACTGAATTTAAAATAAATCATCATCTGTATTTAAACTACACAGACTTACCTGTCCTTGATTAAGTCTCTCTGACAGTTCCTATCTTTGCTCTTAACCTCCAGTGTTGATACAATAAAGACATATTTGCCACACAGGTGCCTTAAAACAAAACTGACTCCAAACTTGGAGGAAAACTATATTCCATAAGGATTTCAGAAAATATTACAAACAAACACTGTCAGTATTCCTCCTCATACCTGGTGAAGAATAACCTGCAGTGTTACTTACTGGGTGGGGTTTACACTCTCCTATGAAATACTTGATATGGGATGTAGGAGTATCAAACCAATATAAAAGTGTAATACCTGTGTCTTAAACTGCGTGTAGTGTCACTACTGATCAAGAAGAGAGGTTGCCCACACAGTCTGCCTCCACTACTTGCTCTATTCTGCTGGCCTCTGGCACCATGCCAAAAGGCTACAAATCTTATTAATTTTCTCGCCTGTGCCAAGCAGGACAAAACTGACCAAGACTGCAGATAGTGGTTTAATTTATTATTTGGTGCCTTGTGAAAAAAATTTTGGAATAAAAAATGTGTGTCTTTCGGGCTAGTTTGAAAACAGGTAGTTCTTAATTAGCTTATCTATAGCTCCTAAAAACTAGATTTGTGTCTACAAAAAAGAGAAAAATATAATAATCTTTGTAATTTGTAGACAGTAAGAGAACCACTTACATTTCATTGCTCCCTATTTACAATGTAATGTCGGGTGGCCTGATATTCCCTTTTGAATTAATAAAAACTCTTTAAGTCACTCTGTGTTCAGTATAACTTCCTAAGGAAGTTAATTACTTTTATTTCTTAGAGTTTATATTGAAGGATCTCAAACACTTCAGAAAGAGCAGGTGCTGGGAGATTTTCTGTGAGAGAACGGTCTTGGGTCTTCTGTAGATCCACAAATATGCACAAAATGTATTTGCATTTATATATATGAATAACTACTTTTCAATATGTGAACTATATAATTTTGATTCCAATTGTTATAATGACTACATTTATCTTTTTTTCCCCACTACACTTCTAGTTGAAACGTTCATAGCATTGAACAATTCCTACACCTGCTCTGCAATTCTTACTCAGATTGAATTCATCAGTGGTATTGCAAGGAAGATAAGACAAAAAGAGATTGCAAGACCATGTGGCATTCACTTAATTTTTAAGAGTGTCTGTAGAAAGACCATTTAGATATGAAACTAAATGTATCACATTCCTTATTTTCTCATATAGATGTTTTAGTATTTGAAGTATTTTTATGGCAGTGCAATTTCTTTACAGCTTTCAAAATAATCAATTTCTTCTATGAGACAAGCAGTTCAGTTTTAGGTTTGTTTTGTTGGGTTTTTTTTACGAAAGTCTTTCTCTCTAGCTTTCTGATTAGACATGAAAAACTTATTACTCTACTCAACTTACCTATGAATTAAGTTATTGATATGCCTGAAAACTCATTGAATATTAAGAGCAGAAACACAAGAAAACAGCATATCTACCAGACTTATAGTAAGTTGAAGCTTACAGGTTGTGCTTTATTTCAGGAAAAAACAATAATTTGCAAAATCTGCTTGGGACTGTGCTTTTACCCCACTGCTGGTGCTTCTGTTCCAAACAGAGCTAACAATAAAGCATTCTCTTTGAGTCTCAATAATATATGCATCATAACCATCAAAGAGTTTCCTTAATACACTGTCCATTATTAATCTCTAGCATCTTAATACTTCTGACTTTACACAGCAGTGAAAACTAATTCAGTCTTTGTTTCACCTGCAGCCATTCTGTTGATCTTCAAGTTTTAAAGGGCCTATATTAAGTCAGAACTTTAAGTGCAAGAATCTGAGCATATATATGTAGCAAATGTTATGGATGATTAATATTTAGGATATCAGTGATCATCTGAGAAAAAATGTAAATAAGCACAACCTCTCTTTCTGTATGCCATTCTTCTGTATGAATAGCCTTCCAGTCTCTTTATGCAGGTTTATTAAGTTAATATACAAAGAAGATAATTCTCTGAATTACTTGCAATTACTATTTTTAAGAAAAATTCCTATGCATCATGCATTTCACCTTAATTCGAAACACAGATTGACACTAAACTGTTTCAGAAGAGTAAAAAAGAATTTTAAGTCATAAGTGTTGTGAAGAACATTGAAAATACTAGCATGGGGAAATAACATCTGATAGCTTCAACAAAGATAGTACAGATACTCTCCCTTAACGTCTCTTGACTAATTACTCAGCAGCTTGCACTTAAACTTGTGAAAAGAGTGAGGAGAACTACTTTTTCCCTACTTTAAGAATAAGAATAAAGGTTAACAAAGGGAATATTTACCCTCTTTGCAATTCTGACATCCATCTGAACATGGTATGCAGTCTTCAGAGTCAGGATCTTCCACTTCACCTGTGTTTTGCAAATCATCAATATGGGTTAATTTTAGATAATGAAAGGGCTACATCTGGAAGGACTCAGAAAGGTTCCTGGAAATAAACTTGATTCAAATCAAAAAAGGAGAAATACTCACAGAAATTTGTTTTCTCATTTGTTCTTGTGTAACCCCACTCAATTTGAGGAAAATACTGCTATTTTTCATTAACATGACATTAGAAGGGAATCAGAGTAGGAACTTCAGGGCCTTGAGGTCAGGTGTGATTGTATATTCCAAAACAGGATTTGGTTAATATGCTTAACCAGATTTCTGTAACAAATTTAATAGAATATTTGTTAACTCCTGTTGAAGGATGCTTACCTTCTTTACAACTATGCTTCTGACACATATTTTCAGTAAGGTAGTAGCCTCTGAAACATCTTTTGCAGTGATGGGAGTTCAGGCACACCTCACAGTGGCCAGAACAAGGCATACAGGTATGCTCTGCATGGTAGTGACCTGGAGGACAGCTCTCTCTGCACTCCCCTCGATACAAGAAACGTTCAGTCCCTCTTCTGTCTGTGTGGCAAACAAATAGGAAGAAGTTGTCAGCCATAGAAGGCATTTCAGTATAAGAAGAAGCTTTACAAAACACTGGTTCTGTGATTGAGACACTGACTGCTAGATTTGTACAGTTTTACGCCAGATGAGTTAACATCTATAAGAGTTTCAGGACCTCAAACATTCCGCTTTCCTGGAGATTTATGGCTTATAAAGATGTCATGCTTGAATAATGACTGTTTACGTCCGTCAACATAGTAAAATAATGATCAACACTTTTCCACCACTGAGTTTCCCTTGCAGAGGAAAAATGAGTATTTGTACTGCATTGTACATACCGGTATAGAATTACTATTAGGAAAGCAAAGTGCCTCACTTCACCTTTGGAAAAGACCAGCCTTTGTCCCTAGAATATTCAACTGTAATCTTTACCCTAGCGAATCATCTAGATTTGAATTTGAATAGCAAATATGCAGCTATTTGCTATCAGTACATTAGCATTCTGTAGTGCACAGGAACTGGGAGGTCCCCTGCTTCAAATCCTTCTGAATGAAACCTGTGGAAACACCCATAACTCCATGTGCCATCTACTGTAACATGGGTAGTTTTCTAATAGGTTACCCTTCAGTATAAATTACATACATTACTGTGCTAAGTGTATTTCATTGCCTTAACTGCGGAGCAAGAATTTGCTTACCATAATTTATTTTTGAAAATGCTTGCAATATAATAATAATTGCAGTAATAGAGACTAATTGCTGCAATAGCAGCAATAATAGCAATAATAGTGGAAGCACTGTCTTTGTTTCTTTTACTTTTCATGCAAAAATTTTTATAATTAACTTTTCCAGACTCCTAAGGGTGTGAATCTCATCAATGTCTTCATTTCTTAATGCACAGAAACACAAGAACTTCTGTCTACAATAAGGAACAGACCTATGGAACAACTATACACACTTGCTCTCACATTAGGCCTGAAGTACTGTTTGAAAATGTCACCTACTGAGTCACATTTCCCAAAGTGAAAAAGCCAATATCATAATCAGTATGACTAATTGCCAGCTATGCTAGTGTTTGCTTGTAATCTAAACACTTATTACTAAATAAAGCCTGGGACACTGATGACTAGGACTGAAATGGAAGTAGCAGGTGAAATTAAAAAGGTTGTGAATTCATTGTGAGTCCTCAGAATAAAGCTCATTAAAATTTGCTCTTTATTAAGTATATTATAAGTTAAATACTTATTTCCAAAGGAAGCTCAGGCTAGTTAACATACTTGTATGTAACAGCCTCAGGTGTTACAGCCATTAGGTGTTACAGAGACAAGACAGAATAATTTTTAAAATGGAGCTTCAAAAGGAGAAGGGTCGCTTTTTTGAATTTCCACAAATCTAACTACATTTGCCCGCCTCTCAACCAAAGTTCTATAAAAATGTCTGTTAGTGGTAAGCTTCTCTTTGCAAACTCTGTTTGTTCAGCTGTAGGGACACAGCAATCTGCAGTGGAACCCACCATGTTTGTTTCTTAGCCTTCCCCAGACAGATGTTATGGAAAGTAGCCTGGCTCCCTGCCTGCTTGTGCAAGCTTGCAGTATAGCACATCCTGTGCAGAGGCTGGGGGAGGCATGTATGGAAATTTCTTTTCCAGAAACAGGCTACATAGGTTTTCTGTCCATTCCCCCCCCGCCCCGCCCCACGCTGTTTTTTCTGTTTCTGTTAACGTAGCTCCTCTTGAAAATATACCAACAGAAATGCATTAAGTTGCAAGGACAATACAGAGTTGTGTTTTCTTGTACTATTTAAAAAACAAATTGAGTTCCAATACCCTACAGAGTTACAACAAGATTACGACACAGGTTGGTAGCAAAAGCGCTACTCATTTTATTGACTCTTAAAAACTGGCCCTGAGAGCTGAGGGAAAAGGGAACTTGGAGGCCAAGGGAGGGGAAAAAAACTGACAAGAAGAAATATTTCTTACCTGTTCCACAAGAGGTGCATTTGTTAGGTTCACTTCCACTGCAATCCAGGCAGGTGTGATGGCACACATGACATTGTCCTTTGAATTCAAACTTTCCTCTGGGGCATTGCACAACACAGCGACCATCGTCAAAGACTCTTTTAAAGAAGGCAGGGCATGATTACAAAGTTAGCAACTACTTGTTCGTTAAATTTAAAGGAAGCTAAAAAGAAACTCAATATATTCTTCCCTCACTCTATTTACAAGAGTATTTGAACTTTAATCCTTCGTTTTCCCAATCTTATTCATAGTATTTACTATATGAAAAGTGTTTTGAACTTGAATCTTAGACTTCAAAGATTATTTTTCTTCGAGATTTTTTCTGAGAAAAATTACCTTTTGATCCTTTACCTAGATGTACTTATACCATAGTCCATGCAGTAGTCATTTATGTCTGCTAGAAAGTAAGCAGAACTTGGTCTTTCTCTGTGAATGAATAATCCACCTGTTTTACCTTTAAGACTCCCTTTGAAAAGTACTATGACTTCAGTAAATGATTTGTAGATAAAGTCAAACATCCATCTGAATCTTGGCCTTTAGGAGCTGTACTTTTTCACTCGCATATTGTCAAGCTTTAGGAATGGTATTCCCCAATTTTGTGCTCTCAATGAAACACTCCAAACCATGTGCCACTCATTCACTTCCCTGTACTCCTCCCTCTCCCCTGCAGCAGGATGGAAAAGAGAATTGGAGGCACAAAAGGTAAAGATCACAGTCTGAGGTAAGAACAATTTACTGCAAACAGCAATGAAATAAGAAAACAAACAAAACCAGCAACAATATTAATAACAAATTGTACGATAGGCAAATGATTAAACTCTCACCACTATACCACAGAGCCCTCCAGCTTGACCACACCATACTATGTGACCTGGAAAGGGACTCCTTCCCCTACCCCTGGAAATGATGAGAGATAGTTCTGAACATGCCCCTCCTGCAAAAATGAACCCTGTTCTGACTGAAACCAGGACATTATCCACCTCTTATTTTATACCATCTTTGTCAAGCCCAGATATTCCAACTTCTAATTATACATATATA
>NW_016690198.1:966728-1021745 GCF_001604755.1 Lepidothrix coronata
GTGATGTATCTACTCAATACCATGCTTTCTATGAGGCTATTTTAAATGAGTTCCTGTTATCCAACTCAGTTCTTTCTGAGGTGTCATGTTGGCACAGGACTTGCTTTTCAAGGCCCAAGGGGGTGTTCCAAGCAGTGGTGTGAGGCACAGGGTATGCCTCCAGTGGATGTTTCCAACATCGTAGGCATGTAGCGTTTGCTTGGCGTGTTTGCAGGAGTGTGATGTAATCATATCTGCCAGGTCTCCATATATTTATATTTCAGTCATCATTCACCATACCACAGAGGGTTAGATTGGCCTGCTTGATTGCAGCATGTTTCAGAGTTATGGATAACCTGGGAGTGTGCATGGTTGAGTCCTCCCCTTGATCATGACCCTATCTCTATGTTGCATCTCTTCCGTAATGACCTGAGGCATCACAGGCCCACTGAGCCAGAAATAATTCACTCATGCTGTCAGTTCAGATCCCCTGAGATATTTTAATCTTGGCAGCCCGATTCACTTGTCCATTGTTGTGATGTTCTTCAGTAGCCCGACTCTTGGGTACATGTGCATCTACAATAATGTACTTTTACAGCCATCTTCTCTACCCAGACAGTGATGCCTTGCCACAATTCAGCAGCCCAGGTAAGTTTACCTCTATCCTCCTAATTCATCTTTCTCCATCAGTCTAGCCAACCCCACAGGGCATTTGCTACCATCCACGAATCAGTGCAAAGGTAGAGCACTGGCCATTTCTCTCATTCAGTGATATCTAAAGTTAGCAGAGTGCCTTTCAGGTCTGCCACCTGACTTGATCCACCTTGTCCCGCAGTAGATTCTGTGACTCATGACATAGGACTCCACACTGTAGCTTTCCATTTTTGATGTATCCCTACAATAGGGCAGGAAATGTCAGTAAGGAGAGCATGTTGCTTTTCATTTTGTGGTAGCTGATTAAACATGGGGGCCTCCTCAACATGTGTCACCTCCTTCTCCTCTGATGATGATGAGAGTCTGAAATTTTCACCTTCAGGCTAGTTCATGATGGCTTCCAAGATCACTGGTCGAGTAGGGTTTCCTATTCAAGCTTGCTATGTGATCAGCATGATCCACGTAGTATCAGTGGCATGATGTGTGGAAGGGACTTTCCCTTTGAACATCCAGCCCAACACTGGCAGTTGGGGTGCCAGGAGGAGCTGTGCTTCTAATCACTTTTAAAGCAGCTCAAATCCCTTCATAAGCTACCAATATGTCTTTTTTAGTTAGGGTGTAACAGGTCTCAGATCCTTTTGTATCTCTGACTCCAGAACATCAGTCAATCCAGCACTCCAGTATCCTTGAGTCTCCACTGGTACTTTTTGCCAGAGACTCCAGGAAGGAGTTCCGGGAGTTCCAGGAAGGAACCATTCTCCCCAGCTGCAATGTAGAGAACATTTTTCACATCTTGTCCTGTCCTGACTGGCCCAAGAGCTACTGCATGAACAATCTCCTACTTAATTTGCTCAAAAGCTTGTTGTTTTTCAGGCCCCCACTTAAAATTGTTCTTCTTCCAGGTCACATGATAGAGAGATCTTACAATCTGACTGTAATCTGGAATATGCACTCTCCATAAACCCACAGTGCCTAGGAAAGCCTATGTTTCCTTTTTTGCTGCTTGCTGGGGAAATAGCTGCTGTTTTGTTGACCACATCTGTTGGAATCTGATGACATCCATCTTGCCACTTTACTCCTAAAAACTGAATTTCCTGGGCAAGTCCCTTGACCTCACTTTGCTTTATGGCCGAACTGGCCTTCAGGAGGATCTGAATTATCTTCTACTCCTTTCTCAAAAACGTCCTCTGCTGTGTTGCCCCACACAATGATATCATCAATGTATTGCAAGTGTTCTGGAGCCTCACCCTTTTCCAGTGCAGTCTGGGTCAGTCCATGGCAAATAGTGGGACTGTGTTTCCACCTCTGGGGCAGTCGTTTCCAAGTGTACTGGACACCACACCAGGTGAAAGCAAAATGGTCTCCACGCCAAAGGAATGGAGAAAAATGCATTGGCAATGTTGATGGTGGCACCACTTTGCTGCCTTGGACTCCAGTTTGTACTGAAGTTTCAGCACATCTCACACAGCAGCACTGAGTGGTGGTGTGACTTCTTTCAGGCTGTGATAGTCTACTGTCAATCTCCACTCTTCACTGGACTATTAAAGAGTGAGTGAGTCTTGCTGACTTCTCCCTGGCTCTCCAGTTCACGAATCATCTCATGGTTGGGGGTCACAGAGTCCCAGCTGGTGCAGTATTGTTGACAGTGCACTGCTGTGGTAGCGATCGCTACCTGTTGTTCAGTGCCACAGCAGAAGGGTCCTCTGAGAGACCCAGGAAGGTATTCAGTTGTCTAATTTCCTCTGTCTCCACAGCAGCTATCCCAAAAGCAACAATGCCTTTTTGATCCTTGAAATACCCTCTCCTGATATAATCTATGCCAAGGCTGCATGGGGCCTCTGGACCAGGCAAAGTAGGGTGTTTTTCCCATTCATTCCCAGTCAGGCTCACTTCAGCTTCCAGTACAATCAGCTGTTGGGATTCCCCTGTCACTCCCAAAATATAGATGGATTTTGCCCCTACATTTCTTGATGGCGTCAGGGTGTGTTGTGCACTGGTGTCAAGTAAAGCCTTGCACTTTCATGTAAGATTCAATAACCTGATGTGTCAGGTTATTGAATCTACATAGTCCAAAGATCCAATTGTCCCTTTCCCCCACCTGGCTGAAGGCAGAGCCCCTCTATTTCTGTTCATAGTACTTGTTGCTCCCTTCTTGCAAATAAGTAATGGAGGTCCCCTCAAGAGAATCAAAGGTAAAATCAGCTCTCCTATTCTGTGTGAGGACTTGCCCACTGGAAACTGAAGTGATATTTATGCTTGAAGAATTGTGATTGTCCTTCCTTTCAACTCTTGTGACCATGTTGCCAGGGCAGAGGTGAATTTTCCATCCCACTTCCTCATGCCATCTCCACTGTTGCACAGGAAAAAACACACTTTGTGGTGTGTACCCTCTTTCTCACAAAGTGGGGTGCCTTCTCCTATTAGCAGATGCTCTGGTCTATACCAGTGGGGAATGGAACATTTCCTCTCTAATTTGCTTGAATCTTTCAAACCTGTCTGCAGTCTTGGAAAGTCTTTCCATAGCTGAGATGCTGGTCAGTAGGGAGGAAAGGAGACGATCACAGAATCATAGCATCATAGAATCAGCCCAGTTGGAAAAGACTTCTGAGATCATCAAGTCCAACCCTTGATCCACTACTGCCATGGTTACTAGACTGTGGCTCTAAGCGCCACATGCAGTCTCATCCTAAAAACCTCCAGGGATGGAGAATCCACCACTTCCCTGAGCAGCCCATTCCAATGCTTGATTACTCTTTCTGTAAAGAATTTCTTCCTAATATCTAACCTAAACCTTCCCTGGCACAGTTTAAGACCATGCCCCCACCTGGCTACAACGTCCTTTCAGGGAGTTGTAGAGAGTGATGAGGTCTCCCCTGAGCCTCCTCTTCTCCAGGCTGAACAACCCCAGCTCCCTCAGCCTCTCCTCATAGGACTTGTGCTCAAGTCCCTTCACCAGCCTAGTTGCTCTTTTCTGGACCTGCTCCAGCCCCTCAATATCCTTCCTGAACTGAGGGGCCCAGAACTGGACACAGTACTCCAGGTGTGGCCTCCCCAGGGCTGAGTACAGGGGACGAATCACTTCCCTGGACCTGTTGGCCACACTGTTCCTGATCCAGGCCAGGATGTCATTGGTCTTCTTGGCCACCTGGGCATACTGATGTTCATATCTGTGGAGTCAGGTAGCCACCTAAAGTACTCTTTGTTCTCCTTATTTCATCGATATCGATGCCAATGAGTTGGTGTACGATGATGGCATTCTCCATACAAATTTCCACCACATAGATTGTGTACACTGGATCTACAGGGAACATTATTTGAGTCCTTATAGATTACCTCCAGCACAGCTAATTCTCTCAGGTACTGGATTCCTTTCTCCATGGCATTTCAGCTGCTTGGGCACACTACTAGATCATTGTGAAAATACCTTTCTCTCAGACTTGACAGAGTCACCTCCAGAGGCTGAGAGTCTCTGTCCTCTTCCCAATTTCCTTGTCAGTGCCCATGTCCTGGGACAGGGGTCCCAGTTACTTGGCTTCACTACCATCTGATTTCACATCGTGGGTGGCAATATCCCAGCATTGGAGCAGCCCAGGTCATCAGGGGCTCACCTGACTTGCAGCTGAAATCTTTTCACATATCTCGCAGCTCACTCAGGGATAGGGATCAGGTGATCATCTCTGACCCTGCCTCTTTGGCTTATTCTGAGGGTCCTGCTACCTCTTCATACTTCACTAAGCAAACTGATTTGGTCTTGGAGTGGCCACAGTGCCTGTTGGACTGCTTTCCTCCTTCTCTCACTGAGTGTGAGTAGTGTCCCAGTAAATAGTAGCCAGGGCCCAGCACAATTCAGTAAGTTGCTCCTTTACGGAGTTGCCACAGCATTCTCCTTGCAAATATTCTGTCACTTTATCAGGGTCCTATAGCTGCTTATGGATGAACTTCCTAATGATTGGAGCAGACAATTTCCCCCAAAACTGGCCTGTTTTCTCCCACGCTCTGTACCACTCATGACTAGCTGCCCTCAGGGTCAATCTCTGAATGACCTTCTTTGAACTCTGTCCCGACTCTAAACTTGGTGTTCACTGTACTGACTCTAAACATGATATAGACCGCACTGAGGAGACATAGGAGACATAGCAACAAGAGCATACTTTCCTTAATATCCACAGGAAATTCAAAATTCTCAAAAGCTATTGTAACAGTTCTGAAGAAGAAAAAGCTGCGGAAAATCACTGACCCCTGTTCTCCCCACCAAGTATGATTGTTAATGATCTCTCAAAGGTAGTGCCTGAGATAAGGGTAGGAGAGACACACTGAATATACGTACTAAATGACCCTCCTTGCCGCTGATGTTATCATGTCATAAGTTGATATCACACAGTACAGCAACAAAGTAATCCTGATCCTTCTCTGTCCTCTGAAAAAGAACACTGCTGGGAGCATAAAGTGCATATATGGAAATACATATATGATTAGGTACCACAACCATGTGAGCAGACCAAGCAATATTGCGACCAGTGCCTCTGGACCTAATACAAGAAATTCTTAGCTCAAATTAGTTTCCAGCCTACTCTGGGCAGATCTGTTTCTGTCTCAACCCTTCATGTGTCACACTGGGCACCAAATAAGGCTGTCGTGGTTTAGCAATGGTATTCCCCAGTTTCACGCTCTCACCAAAACACTCCAAACCATGCGCTGCTTGCACACTCCCCCAACCCCATCCCCTGCAGCCGGCTGGAGAGGAGAATTGGAGGCACAAAAGGCAAAGAACATGGATTAAGATAAAAACAATTTAATGGAAACAGCAATGAAATAAGAAAACAAACAGGAACAGCAACAATATTGATAACAAAGTGTACAACTGGCAAAAGACTCACATGCGAGTGCTCATCACTATACCATTGTGGAACTCCAAACAATACCTGACTGTGCCATGCTACATGACCCGGAAAGAGACTCTTTTCCCCCTGCCCCCAGAACTAATGTGAGGTAGTATAGAATAACCTCCAGGTCCTTAACTCTGTCCTGTCCAGAATCAGGACATATATCTACAAACACTTAGGACTTATGCTGCTGAATGTTCTCCTTTCACTGGATAATTAAGTATTTTGCTAAAGAATTCTTTTATGTGAAGACATTTATGGTCCATTTTTCACTGCTACTTAATGTCTACTGTTTTAATCTGCTTGGAGAAAAATAGAAAAGCATCACTTCATATTTGAGTATTAAAAGAATATAAAATAAAGTTGGTTAAATTTTGACAGTGTTTGTGTAATTAAGAAAGTAAGAAAAGAGAGGCTGCAATCCTCCACACTTAACTGCTTGGATCACTTTTGTATCTGAGGACTTGGGACTCAGTTTCTAGAAAAGCTGAGCACCATTTCGGATGTTAGTACAGGCTTTGAGCTTTTCTGTACACTTGGCAACAGTAGGCTCTCTGTAATATTAAGAAAATGCATGCTTTTTTGGAGCCAGACAATGGCATTAAAGAATGTCTGGAATATGCCTTCGTAAATTTGAGTTGCTATGATCATTGTTGGATTTATTCTGAAAGGAGAAAAATATCTGCAGAGTCTCAAATGTCTTGAAACCATTTAAATTTTACCATGATTTGAAAAGTCTAGGCTTATGAAGTGTGAAGGTAGAAGAACAGGGTGTCATGCCTTCCTGAAGTGCAAGTGGCAAAGCAGACTTAGACATTGAATAAAAATACTTGTGAGGCTGAAGGCTTGTGGGAATCAGGGAGGCTTGAGGGAATCAGGGAGACACTTGTATGGGTATACGAAGAATTCAGCAAAGATGTATTTCTGCTCTAGAGTCTGACAGCAAGATAGTCCTATGCAGACTGTAGCTCATATATCTATGCCCACATATTTAAGACTATTATTCATCTCTTCATGCAGCCCTTTCTGTTTGGTTTCTTTGCAAATGAAACAATGTGACAGAGGTACTGGAGGTAGCTGTGCTATGCTTATATGGCATGCACTGAGTTCAACTACATGTGCTGGCTGTTATGATAGCCATCCTTACAGACAGCTCACACAGCGGTAAAGTAAGTTTTTCTTGCTTTTTTTTATGTTGCCTCTAATGGGAGACACCCTAATGGTCAGATCTTGCCACTAACCTTTGTAGCTCCAACAGTAAACGTGGACAAAGAATTTTGTGAAAATCAGTTTGGCTGGAGAAAAAAAACACAATTCCATTTTTTTTCTTCTTTTTTTTTTTCCTTTTCTTTTTCTTTTTTTTTCCTTTTTTTTTTTTTACTGGTAACAGCAATTTCATTTGTCGAATGATCTAACTGATTTTATTATGAAATAAGATGACATCTATGCTGAATTTTCATATGGAACTCTTTAGCCTCTGGGCAAGATTTTTCTTTATTATTTTTTTTTTTACTATAGGCTTTCCCATTTAATATATTTTTTTCTAACAGCTTTCATAATGTGCAGAAGGATCACAGAAACTTTTTTTAAACCTTAGATACCAAAATTTAGAATTGTTAGAGAACTTATCACAGGGGCTACAGCAGCACCCTTCCAAGAGATCACAAAGATGTCATCACTGCAAACACCTGGGTGTTTTAGCACAATGATGTTCAGTTCCTTCTTTGCTTTGCAAATAACTCTATGTAAAGTACACAATATAGGTTGCAAGGAAGCACAGACAATCTAATTTAAATGCCATTGTGAATGGGAGAAATCCACTCCACCCTCCAAAATTCTGCCTAGATTTCCTCTGCTGTCGTTTCTGATGTACAATACCTTAATTATTAATTAATTAATGTTTTCTCAATTATGAATTTGTTTGGACTCCATTGATCCTGGTGTGCCTTTCATTAGCATAGTCATATCATAGATAATTTCGGGGCAAATTGCAGGATTGCTTGGTCTGTTTTTTTTCTTGCCTTAACAGGATCTGATCCTGATTTCATACCAGCACAAATATCAACTGGCTACAATGCAATCCAGTGCAACAGAACCAGTTACTGGTGTGAGACTACAGCTATGAGTAGGACATGAGTTTTAAAACAGTAGCCTCCTGGATTATGTGTGAGATGACCTAAACACAAACCTCTGATCTGCAGCGTCCTGTGGAGAAGCTTCTTTCTAGTTCTGTTCACTCCCCAGGGCAGTTTACAAATATCAGCCTAATTCATGCATAACACTTCAGCTAGGGGATGATGTTTAGGTGCTATGAATATCTCCCAAATTAGCCTATTGCTAGCCTCAGTGTCCATATTCATGCCTTGTGCCAAGCTCCATAGCTGTGCAAATGCCCTAGATTCTTGTTAATTGTTAATTGTTAATTCTCTTTCATTGCTGTGATTCCAGCAATTATGATTTCAAAAGGATGACAATGAAAGCAAGGCTATTTTACATATTAAAAGGAATTTTTCTTTATCTGTGGGAATCATGCTGCTAAACATTACCTGCTTGTGTAACCAACCGTCATGTTCCCCTAAAAATTGTTTTCTTACTTGTCCTGGTTTTGTTTGCCCTAGTCATTGCTTGCTTCTTTAGTTGACTCTAAAGCTAAGTGCTAAATACAATACAGCCACTTCTCCAGATGATGATGTGAAATCTTTGTACTGCTCTGTGCTAGGAGATAATTACCTTGTAAGTAGGCAGCTGATGCAGTTGTCTGACTCAGGACCAGTGCACTTTTGACAGGATGCTTCACACAACTGACATTCTTGGGAATCATCAAGATATTCCCCTGGTAGAAAAAATTTTGTTTATTTCAGACCAACATCTCACAACTGAAAAAAAAAGAAAGGAAAGGAAAGCACCTAGCCAGGTTGGAAAAAAGGAAATTAATTAGATCTATTTTGAATTACTGAAATGAGCACATTTCCCTGTGGCATCAGGAAAACAAGTACTGGCTCCCTTGGGGAACCAGAATACTCAGACTTGGTAGTTTCTAGTGCTTATTAATTTAGCTTTTTATTTATTATTTTTTTCCCATGTGAATTTGACAGAGTGATTCTTGTTGTTCTTGTTAATGTTATTTATTTTGCATCATTTGAACTGGTGAGATTCTTTAAGATTCACTAAGTTCCATCAAAACCAGTGCTACCAAGGAGTATTCATTACATAATGTCTTTAGGTGCAGCTGTAACATGAGCCTGATTGTAAGCTGCAGCATAAAGAGTGTGCTGTCATGGGTGGGGGTATGTTACATGAGGAGATGGACTTGAGCAATCTTCTGTTAGAGACATGTTGGTGCTTCCTAAAACTCTAGCTATAGCGTATTTTGCCCCATCCCAAGCTGCTGATGGAAGATTCCATACGAAATGGACCTAGGCTCTCATTTAGGCTGAATCAAAACTTAGTGCCAAAGTGCACATTTGGACTTGAAAAAAAAATTGTATCATAGGGACTGTTACCTTAAAACTGAGATAAAGATATAAACATTTCTAGATCATGAATACACTAGTTCTACTATAGTGCTGAAGTGTAAAGTTTGCCTCTTTATTTACTGAATATTAAGTAAAACACTGGTACAAATGGGAAGCTGCTTTATATTCTTAGAGCAGAGATATTAATTTGGTAAGTATGAATATATACTGTATCTGTGTGCACCATCATGTGAGAACAGTAAATCAATATATCACAGTTTTATAAAGCTCAAGATTTGTCTTTTATGTCAGTTTGTTTTGGGAAAATTTATTGTAACTGAGTCTATATATTTAGAGAATTGGCTGTTCCTTCATTTTTGAGTAATGGAAGAGGCTGGGCAAAATGTCCTATATAATACATAAACCCTGCAGTTTCTATGGATACTTCAATATGGAGAAACTCTTTCCATTTGCATTGCTGCTGGAAAACCCAGATTTGGCAAATACAGTGAACTTCAGGACTAAAAATACAAGTGTGGAATGACTCGGTTTTGGCTCTCAGTTTCAATGAGCTCCTTATATTTGAAGAGCAAAGGCACTGTACAAGCAGCTACTGGTATCAATTTAAAACAATTTCTGGAAGAAAAAGTTTCTAAAATACCACAAATTGTGTTCTGTGTTCATTGTGTTTTTTACTACATATTAAACTGTATTAACAAATTTTTTAATGGTTGAAACCACAGGTGTGAGATATGAGCTAGGATAGTACTTCCATGCTTAAGGGAATGGGAATAGTATAGTTATAAAAGCATACCAACTGGAATATCAAGCCAACTGTGGGTGAAACCTAAGGTACCCAAAATGTAGGCAAAGATATAATTTTCATTTTGTAAAGGTTTGTGTGGCTCCTGAAGAAAGGGAAAAATAAAAGACAAGCCAAAAGCCAGTGACAGAACCATATAAAACATGAAGGCAGTCCTTCCCAGAGGCTGTTTCGGGATCAGCGCTAACTGGGAAGAAGTTCAGAACTGGGAGAAAATGAACGGTCTCCTGATGAGATCAGGGAAACAAAAATCTTTGTATGCATACATGTTCATACATTTTTATAGTTCTCATTATCCAAAGAGCATTTTGTATGTATATATATATATTATATATGTTTACATACATTTAGGTAATCCCATGCATGCTCATATAGGCCAAATCATGTAAACTGACTAGTTCAATAGAACTAGTGTAGCATTTCTGAACTGCAATGCTGCATCTTGTATGACTGATTACTTTATAAAGGACTAAAAATGAAAACATTAGAAAAGCTGTTAGACACAGAATTTAGCAGGACTCTCAATGTTTCTACATATTACTCAGATAACTTGTTGTATTGATGCATATCTATCACTTTCTAGAAAAAAATAATGTGGTCTACTGTCTTGTAGTTTTTCAGACCACTACAGATTTGGTTATTGTAATCCTCTTAAGTCTTTCTGATATGTATTTAGAGGATATAACATGGAAACCCAGGTTCTCAAATGCCTTATGAGATTTAATATATAATTTGGTCATGGTTTAGGAATAGTACTCCCCAATTCAGTGCCCCCAGTGAGACTCTCCCAAACCAGACTCTACTTGCTCACTCCCCTCGCTTCTCCTCTCCCTTCCCATTCCAGGGATGAAGTTGAGAGCTGGAGGCACAAAAAGGTGAAAATCATGGGTTGAGATAAGAACAACTTACTGGAAACAGCAATGAGATAAGAAAACCAACAGTAACAGCAATAATATTAATAACAAAACATATAAGACAAAGAAACAATTTAAATCTAAAAAGGTAAACCAGTTCCAGACTCTCTAACCCACCATGCTTTCTTCCCCCACAGGAAATGGTAAAGCAAGTCCCTTACCCCCACCCCTCACAAGATGGTATTGAACAACATTAGGGTCTAGCCATTCCCCTTTCCTGGCTACTGTAAAAAATTAACCCTGTCCTGACTGAATCTAGGACAAATTTCGTCTATCTATCATCTATCTATCTAATCTATCTATCTAATCTATCTATCTATCTATCTATCTATCTATCTATCTATCTGTCTGTCTGTCTGTCTGTCCGCCTGTCTGTCTGTCTATCTATATCTACGTATATGACACACACATATATTTTGACAATAACACAACCATGAAAAAATGCAGTATCTACATCCACAAACATACACATACATTTGGACAATAACACAACCATGAAAAAATGCAATATCTGGAAAGATTTCCTGCTGCAGTTCTTGTGGCTCCGTGCTTTATACTATTCGTTTTACATCTCCAGGAAATCTGTCAGGGTGACTTTATTATATAATTGCATCTCTGATGTTGTTCTGTGATATGTATTAGAAAACCTTTCTGTTTCTCTAGTCTTTCAGTTTATTTGCCCACACTACCTGTTTGCTTATCCATTGGGCCTGAGCTACTAATTCATACACCTCAGCTATGCGTGATTAAATCCTTCTCACATGGTAGACATGCTTAGTTTGAAAAGGTTTCAGTTATTTCTTTGTTACGCCTTTCATTTGAAGTGCTGTAATTAATTTCAGCTGTGCTGGAATACTGCCAGGAAGATCAGCTCTGCACTTACTTTATGCTCCAAGCTGGAGCATTTTAAAGCATAAGACTGTGCACCAGAAAATACTTGCATGTTGGGCCCTCTGAATTGCAAGTCACATCTAGAACTGTAGATCTGCTATTGAACATTAATGAAATAGTTTTCAGTGGATATTCAGAGAGTTAACACTGAAATTTGAAAAAGAAGACTTAACACTGAAATTTGAAAAAGAAGACTTTTAAACTACTCCACAGGGCAGTTTAAACATCTGCTAGAATTCCCTGTGAGCAATTTATTTCTTTACAAATCTTGCTAGATAAGTAATGATTAAGCAAGCCTCAACCTTTTTTTAATCTTTTTTTTCTGTATTAAAATTCTTTATCTGTCAAGCATACCTAATGGAGGGATACTCTCAGAAACATGTCTTAGGTTTGCTTTCAATCAGGCAATGCTCATCAGTTACTTTGGATCATCCCATATTTATCCTTAATTTCTTTTTCAACTCTGTTACCTTGACATCTTGACAAAAAATATTTCTCACCTTGATAAAAAAAAGGAATGAAGATGCTGTAGAAATAAGGATTTGTTAAACAACATGATTCCTGATAATGCAAAGATGTTAATGTACAATTTTTTTGTCCACTGTTAGAAATGTTTAACTCCACATCTGGGCTACATCAGGTTGCAGGCTGTGCCTTTAACTGCATACAAGAGCCCCACACTTAGCACTGAGCTCCTATCAATTGAATGTGATATGTTCTAGAATGAGGCAGGCACTATTATCTCCCATTAAGAAGCCCAGTAAGATCATCAAATTAGGGTGCAATAGCAAACTAGAACCTGTCTCTCTTGAGTCCCAGTCTAGAGCACTGTCACAGTTGCTATGTCTTTGCATAAGCAGTATCAACTGTACCTTTATCTTGTCACTATTTCTCTCTTGCTTTCCAAAAGCTGTGTAATTCATTGACAGCACAGGATATTTCAGGAGACCAGTTAAATGAAGGTGTGAATATCCTTCTAAGTTATGCCTGGAGATATGGACTTTTATGTGCTGGCTCTCGTTGTCTCTTGTTGTCTCCCAGTGACACTTAGACACTGCAAGTCATGTTATTTCTCCACTTTTCTTAATCAAAACTTCACTTTATCTAATATTAATTTGATTATCTTCTACAGCATTTCTGCAGAGGCTTTTCTTTTATAATAAAAAGAAAAAATTACCTTATTTGCTCTGTTTTCCTTGTTTACTTTCATAGGAACCTAGATATGGATTTTATACTTGGGTTTTTTGCATGTAATCTTATAGATTATAAAGTTTTGACAGAGCAGATAAACAAAAATTGATCAGAATTGTTTTTCATCAATTAGCTGCGAGAGCTGAAAGAAATTGGTCTTAGAGAGTGCTCTGCTTTTTTCATGTTTGGCCTTGACACGTTTTATTTTGTCTGGCTTGTGGGATCAGCTCCTTGAGTTTTCTGAAGAAACACTTATCCATAAAGCTTAAGTACATAACTCAGACTAACTTGTACATAACAATACATTAAAATTCACCCTGAGGATTCTTTAGTTTAAAGTTACTCCTCTGCTTAGCACAAAGTCTTAAGTGTTTGATAGATTACAGCTCTCTGAAAGAAATCTTGCCATAATCTCCACGTCCTAACATTTTCAAGATGGAGACATTTCCTTTACCCCCAGATTTGGCAGTCATACAAAATTGGAGCCTGGTTTCCAGTTATTTGTCTAGCTTCAGTTTTCAGTTTCCTGATAATTATTCGCCTCCCCTTAGTCATTTTACACAATGACCAAATTTCTGTCTCCCTATTTGGATGTGCAGAGGGGACAAAGAAGATACTCTTCATGGGCAAAACATTGGGGTGTTATCATTTGGGGTGATGAGAGTGATTCAGGTTGGGAAATCTTCTTTTCAAAAGTGCCCTAAGAAGTGATGAATGATAAGGCTGAAAACAGGATGTTGACTCCTAAGTCAGTAAACCTCCCCCTTGTGCCAAGAGACAATGCAGAACCTTGAAAAGGGTTGCACACCTCTTCCCTGAACTGCTGTGTGCTGAGTGTGATTTTAGGATGAAAGGTCCTTTTGTTACAGGACTAGCTGAGATCACACAGAGGCTCGGGTCAGCATTAATCATGACTGGCAGTAGTGAGGAAATTACCTTTATTAACTACACTATCTTACACATCCCTCTATTATTTTCCCTGCAGAATAAAAATAATTAGCCAAAGCTACCTTATTTTTTTCTGACACAAAGTGATTTTTCTCTCTCTTCATTCTGCACATTTGTTTGCTCACTTCTATGTAATATTAATACAATTATTTTTAGAAACCCATTGAAGAGCCAGAGCCCTCGGGGTATTGAATAGGCATAAACAGACTCCAGAAAGACATTTTTTAGCATTTAAAAAAATCAGCTTTAAATCTCCATTCGTACTAATTCTTTAGGCACTTAAAAATTTGCTTTAAAATTCCATTTGTCCTGAGTACATGGAGGCCTGGATGAAAAAGCTGGGTGGGTTCATAGTTTCTCCTTTCCCTGTGTAAGCACATATGTCAGAGGCTGGCAAAGTTTACTGTTGCCCACCTGGAGCCTGAAATTTGAGAGCCCCATGAGAAAGGGGGAAAGGGAATGGAGCAATCTGTATGGACCTGTATTGATAATGCTTTGATTTGTGCCCTTCTCACTTTAAGAAGGAGAGGGAAATACTATAGCACTATCAAACTTTTAGACTCACAACAGAAAGAAGTATATTTACCTTCTCCATTTCTTCAGCTTTCCAACTGGAAATTTTTTCCTGTCTGATGCTGTCAAGCTTCCCATTCTTTATGAAGCTCAGCAGCTGAGAACTTTCTAAAGGGCCAGTGGAACAGAGGCACTGAACCTCACTGAACCTCACTGAAAATTATCTCATAGTGCTGATAGTACTGCTTTGGAAATCTAGGTAATCTCTTGTAAAATATAAATGAGAAATGTGGAAGATGATGGTATGCTTTGTGTAAAGCTGGTGTTATTAGCACCTGGAGTACATTAAAGATAGAATCTTTTAATGCTGGGAGAAAACATACATCGGGGCAAGCAAGGTAACCCAGCATCTCTCTCCTATATAGAAAGGAGTACATAATTTGTATCTACAGAGCCTGCCCTGTCCACAGGATTTCTGCAGTCTGACTTGAATAGACATACACCTGAAATGGGAAAAGCTGAATGGGTAGTGCTTCAGTGGTGTCATCCATCTTAAACTAAGAGATCCCTGCACAGGCTGTTGTACTGGTCTTCTTCAACTTAATCAGGATATGAACACAGATCTGCTGATCTGCTGATAACTGGGAAGATTTCAGCAGGCCAACTATTGTCCCACTAAGATGTAACAACATAGATTCATACTGTTAATCAAAGGGAATGTCTGTTTAATTTTCAGAGATGAACACTTTTGAAAGCCTGCAAGAAATCTGTCCGAAAGGTGAAAGTTCCTCCTTTGAAGTAAGGAGCAAACCAAGTTAAATCTTTTAACGAGTGGTATAAAGGTGTAAATTTTATTCCCATCTCTAACTGTTCAGCCAGCTCAATACACTGACTTTGGTGATCTTCCCTTGCTTAAAATCTTCCCGGTTCCTGGTCTCCACTATAAACACCTCAGGAACGGGCAGGTAATTTATTTTTACTGATTACAGATTTCATTTCCTTTACTGATCACATATTCCATGTTGAGGGTGCAGAAATGGATAAGTTGTACAGCTCTTCTAATTCAGATATAGCTGTAGAGAGGCTTTGTGACACTGTTTGGCAATGATGACTCTCTGAGCCCTCCTTTCAGCCTTGGGATTGAAAGTGTTCAGAGAGGCTGTGCTAAAGGCAGACATAGCAAGAGCAGCATTTACACAGCTTTATTTGTATGGCCTTGCTCTTCGAGTAGAAAAGAGGCTACTTTATTTGGGAATGAATATTTGAGTTATTTGTCTTTGATCCAGTGGCATTGCACAGAACAGCCCATTAGCATAGTCATAAGCACCACTGCTGACAGACTCATGGATCCATGATCCATATCGATTGGCAGCCAGGTGCTATACCTTCTTTCCAACTCATCTCTCAAAGAGCATCTGCAGGCATCAAGCAGAGGGCAGGCCACGGACAATTGTAAACAGAAAAGATATGCAGTATTATCTGAATTGTAACTAAATCACATTAATTATACTCTAGTGAACATTCAGTGTTACTGTTGAATCTGCACGATGGAGCCATTAATTCTTCTTGTGTAAATAAGTATTCACTGCTTGTCAATGTTCTGGCTTCTCACCCTCAGGGTGACTTGAAAAATGGGTACTTAATCAGATTATTTCTGTCTACTGTGTTTTGTGATGGGGGAGTATTTTTTCTTTGAAAAGTGTTGTTGGTTTCCCAGAAGACCTTCAATAAATCCATCCCCAAACACTGAAAAAAACCCAATATGTTATTGTATGAGGGGCATTCTTCTAAACCGCCTTGCTCCTCTTTGGCAGCAAATACATGAGCTGCTTATGTATTTGCTGCCAAAAACCAACAAAAAACAGTCTTTGGTAGGGCACCAAGAAGCTGCATTTGTTGCTTACTCAAATTATTATTTAAATATCAGAGCCTCCTCACCATAATATGTTTTCCTTTGACCACAATTCCCATTCTAGAAGTGAAATCTGGCTCTGTTTTTATGATGTAAAACATTGCTTTTTAATCCAGAAAGGAAGTCCTTCAGGATCATTTCAACCATAGCTTGGCTATGAAATATTAACTCTGTGGTGGTGTCTGCTACACTTGCACAGCAGGTGAATATTACTGCAATCTCTCTGGCTCTATCCTGAGGATTTCAGAACAGTTTTTCTAGTGAGACCCAATATTACTGTGCTCTGAGACATCACAGAAATGTCTGAGGCCTACGATAGATCTGAATCCTCTTTCCTCATCGGCAGAACCAATGGTGGAAACGTGGGTGTTGGTTGCACTTCAAGGGTTGGACACAGTGCTAACAGGTTCAGAGCCTTAGCTCATTCTTAGGGACACTATGTTGCTACTCATGACTCTTTAGTCCTTGCTAATGAGGGGGATTTAAGCCCCAACAGACTCTCATGACAGGTTTTAAATAATCAGATAATCAATTATTTCAATCAGAAATTGAAATCTCACAGAATAGTTTAAGTAAGACAAGTAATTAAAATTATGCCTAACAGATATTTTTCCCCTGCTAAAGAAAATGTTCATAAGAAAATGCAATTTCAGCTCTATAATCTGAACAAGGTCATGCAAGTTGTTGGGTGTGAGTTTCTTTTTGATGAAACTTGACTAGGATTTTTCTTTGTATGCTGTAAAACATTTTTAATGCTTCCGTAAGGTGTCTTGCACAAACATCTAATGGTAGAACTTTTCTTAGTTCATTCTGTACCACTGACATGACAATGGGATATCCAATATAAATATAAGGCATGGTAATGGATCACAGACAAGTTACTGTTTGGTGAGTTACACTGCAACTAAAAAGCTTTGACTCATACAAGCAATCTCTTAAATGTCTTTACAGGAATCTTGAATTTATAACAGGCCTTCTGACCATCATTCAGTTAATTATTTTAATTAAAAAGTAACAGATTGCTATTAAGAGCATTAACTTGGTCATCGACAGTTGGAAGTTGTATTTAGTGATGGATGAAATTGCTGTAGTCAGCTCTAGTGCCTCTGTATAAAGGACTACTCACCTTCAAGGCTCCTGCTGTTCCTACCTCATATTATCTGACAATGTGGAACAAACAGAAGTCTGCTATTACACAATATATTCAGTTGCAAGGATTGCTTGGGAATTTGACACTACATTGGAAAGTTGCAATACCAATAAAGATTGGGATAGTCTGGGTCTCATAGGGAAATCTTTATTAGAAAATAGTGTGCTTTACTGAGGGAAGGTTTGCAAAGCCTTTCCAGAAAGAGGCAGGGAGTGCCAGTGGATAGCGGTGTGTGGGTAGGCAAGGGCTAAGCCAAGAGTCACGAGCTACTGCTCAGAAGCATAATGTTTCCACTGACCTATTCTGGTAGGTATCTGATCCTACAACACTGATGTGTGCCTGAGGTGGAGAGTTGCAGCTAAAAAGAGAGGAAGGCTGTAACTTCACTGCAGAAATGGAAAGAAAGACATATTATAAAATGACACCCTCACCCAACAAGCTTCTGCAGGCTGTTCTGCAGGCCTGGGGCATGCTAAACTTTTGTTAGCACATGTATGAGTTTTTGGGGTTTTTTTTGACCCTAGCTGTCTTTACTAGAAATCTTTGAGACTTTTAGTAAAGAAGAGGTCTAGATGGGTGTTTAGTTTTCCATTTAAATCAAGGATTCTCCTAAACAAACATGAACTGGAAAATATCATGTTTTAACTCTAATAGAATCTTCAATTTGTCCTTGTTTTTTGACTTGTGATATAAATAAAGTGAAATCAGTGGAAAGGTTTAATCTGATGCAATCCATTTTACGTCTTTTTAGACATAAAGTGTTATTTTGTTCATACTTAGCAGCTTCTGATTTTTCTAAAATGGTCCATATCTGTTCCACACATCAACAACAGTGTCAAACCCTGAACACTCCAAACTACTCATCACTGAATCAGACAGGGAGGATTGATCACTTAAGAAAACTCTGCAGCTGGGAACAAACTAGCTTCTTTCAATTGCAAACCTGCTTCTGCAGCCATCCTCTGGTACAAAAACTAACTACAGTGCTGCTTACAAATTTTGCTTTTATCTGACCACAGCTATTAAGGCATAACAAACAAAAATGATCAGAGTCTGAGCTGGCACCAGAAAGCACTGGTTTTCAGCCTAAAACTCATGTTTGCTTACTTGTTTGCTCAACATCTGTAGACAAAACCTCTGGAGCAGACTTATAAAAAGTTTATTATCACTATTTGTGCATTTCCTATCCAAAAACTTGGACAAAGTCTTGACAATAAAAGACACCATGTTTGACTGAATTTCTCATGCCATTTGGAAGATGAAGATAGGGTGGGAGCTGAAAGAAGCAGACCTTCATACGGCATTGCTGTAAGGGTTAGGCCAACCTTTTTTCCAGGTGTGGTCTTACCAAACTTCTGCTAAAAATGTGCCGTTCCACATCTGCCTGCTTTTGGGGACTGACTGGGAAACTCAGAATGATTACCTAACTCCTTTTTTTGACACCAGGTCAAAACTGGTCAGTGACAATGAGATGTCTGAGGCCAAAAGGTGGTGGTTTTTTACAGGCAATTCTTTACATGGCCTCATCGGATGTGATTAAAACACCATCTGAATACATGACTTCTTGGATTAGTTGCCACTTTAGTCTCCACTCAGGCTGTGGGACTAAGTGGTAAATGAACCAGAGCATCAGCTAAGGCCAATGAAGTATCTCACCTTGCAGGGGTAACAAATGAGGCTACTGGGAGCCCTTTTGGTCTGGAAAGGACAGATAGCCCACAGTTCTCAAGTGGTAGTCAGTGGCTGTGTTCTGAGGTGTACTGGTTGTGAGCACTGGCACATGAACAGACCTCAATATGACACTGTACAAATGGCCATGCATGACTGCAAAGATGAAACTTTCCTTCTAAACTGTCTGAGCCAACAGACAGTTACAAATTATGCTTTTTAATCCTAAGCATGCAAGAGATTAGACCCATCACAAACTCTTACAGATCAGAGGAACTCAACATTGTTATACAGTAGGGTTCAGACACAACTCTACTGATACTATGCAAAACATGTTCTCCACATAAAACGGACACAGGTGCAACCATAAATCCCATCACTTAAACAAAAAAAAAATCTGTAATAAAATTAAACACCTTTAACATCTGAATTTGTTTCAATGACTTGTGTGTGAAACCTAAGTACTCTATACCACAGAGCTACCTATGACTTTCAACAAAGATATTTAACATACAGATCAACATGTTTTTCCAGACCAAAAGAAGAGGAATTTAGGTTAATTTAATAGAAAAAATAAAATATGGAATAACATTGATTTTGGCCATTATCAATTACAACAGAACTACCCTATTTTACAAATAACAACTGAACATTTTACACATGTACAGTATTTTTTCAGTAAAAATGAATTTGATTAAAACAATGTGTCAGATTTTTTAAAGAAAACAAAGTTATTAATTTCTTCTCTATAATAGTGTTAGAGACATTTGTAAGTATCCAAAAAAATTCTTTACAATCCATTACATAATTAAATCTCAATAATGAATATATATTTATATATAATATATATAATATTAAGTTAGACTTTGAAAGCATTATGTTCTAGTTAAACACGTTATACTGAGAAATGAGGCAGCAACAGACTAGTAGTTAAACTAGCACAAATTTGAATGTTTATCTGGAAATTTGTAATGGGCACCAAAGGAGCCTGACTGCCCCCTGTCATATTGAACCAGGTTGTAATAGTTTACCTGCTCCCTGCTAAAGAGGACATTACCTACAGAAGTTTGTATCCATTCATTTGTAAAGCTTCCACAATAATTTTTAATAATTTTTTATCCCCTTTATTTTCCAAGATTTACGTTCTTAGATTCAATCCATTCTCTGTTTGTATGTCCTGGAATGCTGAAAAAGACACTTTGTATGTTTTAAGTATTATCCCCTGTAAACAGTATCTTTGAAGTTCAATTTTCTGTTTCCTGTGAAATGACTGTCTTTTGAACTGTATGCTGAGTGAAGCTGATGAAGATAAATTAAACAGAAACTTGTACTGGCAGCCATATGCCTGGGTAGGAAAGAGTGAGGCTGGGCCACTTTTCTCATCACCCAGGACCATTTTACAGTGAGGTAACTCCATTGGCCTCACGAGGACTATTCCTGCTGAAATTTCTATTGTGAGCAGTTAAAGCAGATTCAGGCCCATCACGACACCAAGAGAACCACTGGTTTACTGCCCTTTATGCAATTATACCTGGAGTTGTATTTGGCACAATTATAAATTCAGTCCTGTAAACACATCCTGTCACACACAGTCACACTGGCATTTACATATGGGCACTACGAAATAGTTCCACATATCTGTATGATAATATCCCCTTTTTTAAAATGAACATTACAAGACAAAAATAATTTATGAATACTTCTTACATGTTAGCAATGTTTTCTGACTTCTGAGCATATACATTACTCTCACTTATGCAAATCAAGAGAAGTAGTATCTCCTAAACTTGTCCACTACAGGAACAATTTTTTTTAACTTTGTTTGAAATAGCTTTGACAATTTAAAAAAATAAAATAAAAATCCTAGCATATCTGTTAATAAGCTAGCTGTCTAAAACTGAAATCTATATGATCAAAACCCCATTTTGAGTAAACATATATACATACTGCATATGATAAAAAAACCCCAGCATACAGCAGAGGAAGCAAGAAAGAAATGTGTTCAGAAATGTTCACTTTTCATTTTTTAAAATACTATTACAAAAGGGGCAGAACTTAGTCCTGCACTAATGATGTTTCTGATCCCCTCAGGAACTCAAGTTCCCCCTGTCAATACACACTGCACAAAAAAAGACTAATGCAAACTTTTTTGTATTGTTTAGTTTTAATCCATGTAAACTTGTGTTGTATTCTTGAAACACTCTTTAAACATCTTGAAGTGGAAAGCAGCAGGAAAAAAAGGGAAGAAAAAGGACTTTCAAAAAACAGGAATAATCCTAAGGTTGACAGGAAATCAAATCAAGAGTTAAATGTTAATTTTGGCATCAGATGCTTTGGTCACACAATACTGACTCTGCGATCCTGGATGCTCAGCTCTAGACACCCAGTTATGAAAGGTAGGTGTGTTGTAGTTTTTCCATTTAAGTTCCAACAAACAGTTCACCATCTCCCCAGACAAAGAAGAGGGAGAGAGAGAAACGTGGTTTTCTTTCTTTCCTTTTTTTTTTTCCTTTTTTCCTTTTTTCATTTTTCAATAATATGGATTAATCTATAAGTCTATAGGAGCAGGAGGATGCTGGGAGGTGTCATTTTACCCCTTTTGTTTACATGTTCTGCAACACAATTGCTGAAGCACTTTCCGCTGGCAGAGATTGTTCTTTTTCACCAGCATACAGAATCCTCCCTCGGCCCAGGACTCTTCCGTGGCTTCCAGAGGGTAGCAGCAAGAGAAGGAGGAGAGGTTGAGGATTTGGAGAGCATGGCGTGTACAATGGAGGAAGGTTTAATTGGTCAGACAGGCAGATTTGGTTGAAGAGACCATTCAAGAGCAGGTAGCAAATAGGAAATTTGGTCCATCAAAAGGAATTCCAGTCAACAGCATTTTTTTTTTCAGGGAGAGGTATTGTGTGGTCCGACAGGGAATGATTTGTATCCATTTGTGAAAAGGAAAAAAAGATTAGAAAGAGAATAATTAGAAAACAGTGATATTTACAGCAAAGGAATTTGTTCTCAATTTTTATGAATCAAAAGAATAAAACAATCAAACCACAGAAAAATTGTCAACAGAAATACAAATCCTGTAGAGTGAGTTAAACTAGTAACCAGTGCTTGATTGTAATGAGACCCTCTCTGCTTTGTAAATTAACAGGAAAAAAAATGCTTCTGATTTTCCTTAGCTCTCCTACACTGTTGAGAACACATGGTGTGTGGTGTGATCCAGCATGGAGCACTGCAATTGCCTGAAGGCCAGCAAACCAATGTGTTGCTCTCAAGAGAGCTGCATTGGGAAGAATGGTAGAGACAGTACCGAGATGGGGTCGTGGGCAACTTCACATGTATGTGACTGAATTTGCATGCGTATAAATGAAGATGGATTTATCCAGCCATAATAAAGACCAAGCTGGTATTTCAAATGTTTGCATTGTAGAAATCAATTGCAATACCATATTGAGACCACTGTTATTCAAAATTCTTAGTATTACGCTTCTTCTTCATTTGTCTGTCTATATCTGGTTACTTCTGGAATTGCTCTAGATTACAATGACTCTTCCAATCTCCTGATGTGAAAAAGTCTCATGACTAATTTACCAGTACCTGTAATGTAATTTTACAATGGACAGAGTATTTTCAAAGTTTGAAGGACTAAATTCCAACAGGAACTGTGAGGGTCCACAGAAAGAAGACTCTCACCTGTGCCCTTTCTTTTTTCTTTTCAAGTCTTTGGTAAAACTCTTACTAAATCCAGGGGAAACAAGCTGGACCCAAGAGTCACTGTTAACTTTTACTATGTCTGATGTCACATATCTTCTTGGACTTTGTTCTGGTGTGATTTTCCTGTTAGATTGCACTTAGTGGGCTCTATCAACAAGTAATTCCCACAGTAACATCTTCAGGGAAGCACAGTGTTATCTAAGTGTCTCTGTAATTGTGACATTTAAAAGGAATGAATATTAGTGAATAATTATGCCAATCATATGCAGTAAGAATGCTATCTTGGTTAGCACAAAGAATTTGGAGGAAGTTCAAATCACCCTAAATTGCATGCTCCCTATTTCAGAATTCTTTTGTTCTCACCCTTTCACACAATTCAAGCAATACTGCAGGCACTTTAAATGGTTTTTACTTACCAGCATTTTCACAGCTAAAGTGGTGAAATAGATAAATGTAATAGTAAAATTAATAGTACTCTAGGGTCTTCATATAAAAATCTGTTGAAAACATTGGCTTTGAAAAAATGATAAGGAAGGAAAAATAGGTTGTTGGCAGGGGGAAAAATGATATTTGGAAAATTCAGGTAAAGTGGATGTGACTGATCTACATGCAAATATAGTGTTCTCCTTTTCATACACCTGAAAAACTTAAAAAATGTAACTCCGACTTTAAACCAACACTCAGAGAAGAAAAGAAACAGACCAAACCAACCCAATACACATAAAAGAAGAAGCTGGTAGTGGTAAAATGGATCTTTGCACAGAATAGCACTTACCATCCTTGCATACTGTTCCCATCACGCAGGCACCAGTGTCTAGGTTATAGCCACTTGGACAGCTTGTACAGTTTCTGTCTCCTTGACCACTACAATCCAAACAGCTGGCATCGCATCTGAAAGACAATGGCAGCAGTTGGTCTTCCAGCCCCACCAAATACAAGAGTTTCTAGATACCTTTTCTGTATTGAAAAGGATTGTTTGCTGTTTCTACAGCTATCAGGTGCTACAATATTGCTACTACTAATAATTATGATGATATAAAATTAGCTACCCCTGCAACCCAGTCCTGCGTCTTTCCGTCAACTTTCTATTCACACTTTTTTACTAAATAGCTGCATTATTTTAGTGTTTTGGTACTATGCAGAAATAATCAACAAAAAGTATTAAACTGATCATGCATACATGCGCCAAAAAGGCATGAGGAAAGCTGCAGGACAGAATGACTGACGTGCTGCCCAGTCCTTTCATCACCCAACTCCATTGTATTTTCATTGCATTTTGATTATTTTTTTTGTGTGGAATATACTTAAACACATGGTGACTCCCTTCCCACCTCGAATTCAAAGGTGTTATTGAATGACTCCAAAGGGCAACAAACGATATTTGTTTAATGAAGAATGGAATAAAAAAAAATCCCTTCCTTACACAGCACAACTTTGTCCAAGATTTCTCCAGCCTTTTGAACACTGAGTTAGATAAGCTATCCTGGACAGTACTTTAGAAATATATTTCTGCTATGTTTGTGAATATGTAGTGTAAGAACTAAAATGGTCTTTATAAATAGTAATTAACTTGCAATTAAAAACCCCCTAGTTTGACTATTTTTGTTTGCTACTAAGAAATGCAGATCCTCTGTCAGATTTGTTAATTTTTATACTTTTTCACTGCAGACTGTTTAAACTGAAGGTCACACTTTAAAGAAAACTTTATAAGGAAAGTCACACTTTATAAGAAAAAATACTTTCAGAAGACCTATATGAATATAAATCAGATTAAAATAAATAACAATAACAACAACAACAATAATAGTAACAATAATAATAATAATAGCTTTTCCGTCACCTGCTTAACATGCAATATATTTTTTCTACTTTTGAAGTCAACAGTATTTTATCTTCTCATAAATATTATCTTTTTCAACAGTGTAATCACTACTATGCTGCCAAACTTCAGATACATTAGCCACTGATCATACCTTTTGCAGCTTTTGTATCCACTTTCAGTAGAGTGATCAAGGTAATAACCACTACTACAAGATTGCACACATCTTCCATCTTCCATAAAATAACCCTGTGTGCAGTTTATACAGGCATCTACTCCAGCACCTTAGACCACAGAGAAATTGTTAGAATGCATATACGTTGTTAGAATAAACAGCATTACATAATTTCAGTGTACCTTTTCCTGAAATAAATGACTCTTTGTAGTTCTAAAGCTCCTACAAAATCTAGCAAATGGAGGGCATTACTGTAAATCACAATAAGCTCTATCAAAATTTAAAAAAAAAATTTAAAAAAATCTAAAAAACCCAACCAATCAAAAAAGGAATGTATAAACTCTTTAAATTAAAACCCTTGATTTCCATGCTAGCCAAACCAAGTTTACCATATTAAAATATATTAAAAAGCTACCAAGAGAATGAAGTTTTCACATACATACAATCACTTTATACTGTAACTGCGATGGAGTGGAATAAAATCAGAGCTAAAATCCTACAGGAAAGAAAATTACACAGATGATGGGGTACCTGCACATGTTGCACAAGAACGGTGGCATGTTTCACATTCTTTGCCATTATGGTATTTTCCTTCTTCACAGCGGATAGCACATTTAGTGCCATGCAAGCTATTGTAAAAAGGAAAAAATGCACAGTGTTTGGGCAGATAACAGCAACAGATGACAAACAAGATCATGCACAATCCAGTAGTTCTCTTTTAATCAAAGAAAAATCCACATATTCCAATTCATCACCTTCCTTCATTGGTCATATTTTATAAATTTAGAGACATCAATCACTTCAAGTGGGAATGAAAAGCAGTTTTGCCCATGGGGAAATACAGAAGTTGTTTACAAACTCCTTGTAAATACTACCAAGTAACAGGGGACAGACAAAAAATGAACAATGACAAAAACCACTAAAAATTCAGGCATGTAAAATGTAATTATCCATGAGGAATTTGGTAAAGGGTCAGCATCACTGTATTAAAAAAAATGCTAAGGGACTTGTTAATACTTCCTTCTCTCTCATGCTTCTCTGAAAGACCACCAGGATCTCCTGATACTATGCTACAGCACAGGTTAAGAACACATTCATAGTGAAAGAAATCACAATCTCTGCAACAGCAGTTTCCCTTGAAATCTCCTAACTGAATGCCAGTACTGTGTGTCTTGTGAGATTTGTCAAGATTACAGCTGGAGGTATTCTGCCTGCAGGCACTTTAGAGAGAGCACAAAAGTAACAGAAGGAAAAGAAATAGCACAGAGAGTCACACTTTCATGCATTCTTCTAAGGACTGTTTATTGCTTTTGTATTATAAGGTGCCTATAGCAGTTTGTTGGGTTTGGGTTTCTTTTTTAAAATTTATTTATTTTTTAAACTAAGACTTCTCTGCCATGTTTACCATCTTCTGTGGAACTTCAGCGTTCATCCAATTTAACACTTTCTCTAAAAATGCTCTTCAGCTCTGGGGTTTACCACCCTGAGTGCTAACATGTTCTACAGACTGGATCCAGCAAAAGTCAGGTACGCGCAGCACCACTGGAAATTTTCAAGAGTCTACACAGTCCCAGTTTAGAAAGCAAACTAGCAATTCAACAGAACTAACAACTCTTGCTTTCCTGTTATTTTTCCTCAGTCATACACCTCAAAGAGCTTTACAAGGCACATAGCATTATCATGTTTTTACAGATGGGAAAACTAATAATTTGCCCAGGTTTATTTAATGGGCCAGTAATGGAGCAACACTGGAATCCAGGCCTCTCAAGACCCACTCAAAGAAGGCTCTGCCCATTGATAACTCTGCCAAGAAAATGCTGAAAGATCTGAAGAACTATGCAGTATGAAATGCATGTCCCGCAAGGCTCCATTTATCATCCACACAGATGGTGTTTTTTAAAAATGTTACCAAAATTTACCCTCAGTTTGCTAATATTGCCCAAGAAAACATGAAGGTTGGGTTCTTTTGATTTTTTTTTTTTTTTGTATTTCAGTTTCAATAAAGAAATCCAGCTATTGATGTTCTAGAAAAAACCACTGAGCTTTTATTAAGACATAAAAATCCACTTTACTGGGGCTAAAACCTTGGTGTTAAAATGTTAACACAAGGCTCATATTCTGAAAGAATATCCTATACATACTGAATACTGATTTCATATTTTTTTGTGGCACTAAGCCAGCATACATTCTGTCATGAATGTTGCAAGATTTTTGACTTTCGCTGCTTGGATCAAAAGGTCATTCATTCATAAAGAAGCTTGAAATATGTACTGCTGTTTTGTAGGTTTTACCTATCATTTTCAAGAATGATTAAGTTCCCCTATGAAGAAAAAAAATCTGTCACTACTGTGAACACTATACAGTATAGAGTTGAGCCTGAGGTACTTGAGATAAGTGAATGATTGGATATAAGAAGAAATACAACAAAGATAAGAAAATAATTTCTGACTACCACATGAACAAATTAGAAAAACTACTACAATTCATCAGCTCTACCTCTAAAATAACCCTGCACTGACATACTGTAGGTCAAAAAAGTAAAGAAGCCAGCTTTCCACATGACTGTGACTTTTATGTTATCTGAAATGAAAAGCCTTCTAAAAATCAGTTGTTAGCCAAACTGGCACACAAGAAAATACGGTATTACAGACTAAACAGCATTGTAACAGTTGACATAAAGGCCATCAAGGTTAAATAGCTATCAGATGTTCTTCCCTGTGTATCCACAGCCTTGTATACCTCTTCTGGTATTATGTTTAGTGACATCCATAATTTACTTACCTTAGGCCATGTCTGCATTCTGTGCAGATTTGGAATTCAACACAGGTCTTACAGTTTTCACTACATTTTCGACAAACAATCTTATCTACAAAAGAAAAAAGCCCAGAAAGCCTTGATCAGTTTTGTCTGATAAAACTGTATGAATATATTATTGCATGACTTACTGCTTTCTAATTTGACATCATCAAGCTAGACTGAAATAGCTAAATTCTGCCTAGCATTACCTTTTTCCATCAAACATTGAATGGTTTACTGTATTTCTGTACATGTGAACTAATAGCTGCACTCTGAGAAAAATATGTTTTAAGGTCATTATAAAGTTTCCTAAATATTTTAAATTTACATTAACAATTTATAATATGGACTTAAATAATCTCATATAGCAGTGATATGCAGTAATGATACGCCATGTGTTAAAGAGGCTGTCCTGCAGGCAGTCTGTCCTCTTCCTGATTTCATGCTAAGAGACATACCTGTATAAACAGATCTCAGCTCAACAAAGTAAATATATGAATTACTTAACACCTACCTTTTAATCTCAAGAGCTCCCTTTAACAAATGTCTCTATCTCTTCAGCCCTGCTGTCTTTTGAGATTCAGTGACATGTACCTTTCTGAGAAGAAAAACCCAATTTTCCCATTTAATCCTAAATTTTCATCTATCCATCTTAATTATGTGGAAAGGAATTACCTTTACTGTAGTTCTCACTTAGCGAAAATAGAAAAATTAAGGTAGGATCTGTTTTTAATAATTCTCAAAAATAAACACACAGCTTCATGACAAGAAAGCAAAAGGCTAGGCACCCAGATGAACAAAGCTCCTGAGAACATATTTATCTTCTAAGGAGTGTCTAAAGATAATCAAAGTCACTGCAGTCTTAAGCACAGGTTTAAACGTATGTCTAAGTATTTTTGCTAGCCAAAGCTGGAAATTAAACACGGTCAGTTTCTTGGCAATCACAGGAGGAAGCTGAAGGTAGGTATCAATCATGGCAGAGGATTACTGCTCTTGGGCTGTCACTTGCCTCAATTCTGCTACTGTTACTGCCAGTCACTCCCAGATGAAAAGATATCCTGTCACTAAACACGGTTTTTAAAATAATGGAACATTTTCCATGAGATTCTTGATCACACTTGGTAACAATATAATAATAAGAACAGAATAAGAGAGAGATACATCAACATACACTTTTCCTACTTATAAGTATTCCAGCAACCTCCCCAGATCAAATTCTGTAGTCCACAATATGAAAACAACAAGAAATACTAACTCTTATCTAGGTAAAACCCATCAGGGCAGTTGGTAATACAGCTATTGGTTACTTCATTCAGGTAGTAGCCAGATTTACAGGTCATGCACTGGTCATTATGGCCTCCAACACAGGTTTCACAATTGGGTGAGCACTTTTTACATCGTTTCTTGTCTGCATTGTAGTGACCAGGTGGGCAGGTCGAAACACAGATCCTGCAGGGAAGAGAAGGCAGAGTCGTTAATGAAATAACCTGCCACCACATTCCTGGACCATGACTGCAAAGCAGAAGTATTTCTCACCATTTTTGCTCTTCTAATGATCACGTGTTTACCAGCTGTAACCCTTCAAAGCATTGTGTCAACCTCCCTCTTCCCACATTTAATTCCCTGCAGCATATGCTATCTCACTAGCAAATGCCCTGTCAGACAGTCATACAGTATCTTTTTTGACCATCTATATTTCTTGTCTTTTTCACTTCATCACAGAAGCTGTAGTAGCTATTAGTGTTATATATAAACATATATAGAGAGACAGCCTCTTATGAAAAAAAAAAGGAGGTGGGGAAATAATCAGTGAAGGGTGTTCGAAAGCTGTACTTTGAATTCTGATTAGCTAGGGTTTCTTTAGTTTAGAAAATTTTTCAAATTCGGTGGAAAATGAATTATCCATGACTGCAGCAGAGAAGAGGAATGAAAGTTAGGATATACACTAAGAAATCAATAACATAAAGTGTTTTTTCTCTTCGTGTTACCTTGTGTTGTTCTTAGATTTGTAGTAATAGTGAAGACAGTCAGTACAATGATCTGGTCCTGGCCCATCACACCCTACTTTACTACATTCTGCATTGCAGGGACCTGTAATAAAATGAGAATAAAGAGGGACAAAGGGATAAAGTACTCATTTAGTACTTCTCAAACTTTAAAACGTGGTATTTTATTGCAGAAATTCGATTACTCTGTTTCCCTGTGTTGAGAAATACATTCAGTACAGGTAGCTTGGTTTTCAAACTGCAGTGCAAGCTGCAGATTGAGCTCTGAGTGGCAGGGGGCCCAGGCAAGAGCTGTGAACTGCTGAGCCTCTGCAAAACAGAGAGCACGGGGACTTGTGGTGCTGGACAGGTGACTGGACACTCAGAGACACAGCAAGCACCAAGGAATCCAAGCCCTTGAGACTTCCTTGTGGGCGTAAACTGTAAGAGTATAAAAGCCTAGAGTCTCCTTTGTTAGGGGTCCTCCCTCCTCAAAGGCACCCAGCTCGAGCTGTTATTTAGTTATTTAGTTGTTGCACCAAGATTGAAGTATTTTAAGGATCAGGAAGTCTAAGACTCTGCTGTGGGAAACCTAGTGTCGAGCCAGTATGGAAGCCTGGTCTGACTGTGTGAGTGTGGTGTGTTCATCTGTGAAGGGACCTTGGCCCTAGTTCAGGTGGTGCGAGTGTGACTGCCAGGGTGGCTCCTGGATGGTCGGACAGGGAAGTTTCCGAAACACCTGTTTGATTAGAATTCCAAATAGTAATTCAGTTCCACCAAAAAAAAAGAAAAAAAAGGAAAAAAAAGAAAATAAAGTCTTTTTAGTACCTAAAGACCATGCAATCCTGGTCTTAGTATTTATTCACAGTGATTTATAATTTTTAGCAGGTGGGGCATCCTCTATAGAATTTATCAAAGAGAAACTATTTCTGGATCTGAACTGATGCTTTCTCAAGGGGTAACAAATAATTCTGCATTTTATTTGAAATACGCAAAGGCTTCTGTAAATCATAATTAGGAATGGTTAGCAAAATCACTTATAAAAAGCAGGTCAGCATAAATTATGGACATAATGATCAGTGGCTACTCAGGTTACCAACTGGGTAACAACTGGTCCAAGACCCAATGAACCAGATACCAAGGGTCCCTATGCTCTGTTTGCTACACTCTGCAAAAGCCCCACATAGTACTTGCTGATTAGCAAGGCTTCCATCTCACCCACACTCATGCTGGACTTGATGATCGTTATGGAGTCATTCCAACTTGAGATATTCTATGATTCTGTGCTTACAGTTTTCAAATAGATCCTTCCTGTTATGGGAGGAGAGAACCATCAACTCCTGCCTTTATGCAGAAGAACAATGCCTGTGAGTGAAGTTATAACTTTCAGAATTGCTGCTTTCTCTTGAATGAAATGAATTTGCCAGTCACCTTCAAATTTCTTCTAGCAGCTAAACTTGAAGTAAAGTGAGTTTGCTTCATATAAAAACTTAAGAAGTTAGTGACCTTTACAGCAGAGATAGCAGTGTTTCATCACCTATTAAAACAAGGACTACTGGAGCTCTCCATCTAAAACAGAGACTGTGGAACTGACATGCTGTGGAAGGAGAATGTAAATAGTGCTCCTAATGGTGGATTACATGTGGGAAACTGCCAACTTGACTTATTTTGCAGTGCCAAAAATCTAACACTATTAAGGCTGAAACAATTCTATAGGGATCAGTGGGAAACAACACAGATGTAGAAGTTAATGTTCTTCATATATATATATATACATACACAGATATGTATATATGTATATATATGTATGTGCACATATATACACATACATATGCACATATCTGTATATATCTGTATATATGTATATAGACACATATATACACATATATGTGCATATGTATGTATATATAGCTTTGTATTCTTATATGCAAAACACTGCATTCTTCATAGTATGTTAATTGTAGCTTAATATATAACTTTATGCTTACTCATAAGGATAAAATGAAAACACCTAACTTTATATTGTGAAACAAATGCTTCTCGTCTTCAATGAAGAATCCAATTCACTGAACATTTTACATATGCAGACTTTGAGGTCATCCTTCAACCTATAAAGTGTTCAGTAAATGCTTGATCAGAGTCAATGAATGTACACACCTGAATAGTCGTCTGTTGCATAATCTTCTGTAGGGTCTTCAACTGGACTAGAGCGCACTCTTTCCACTTTCGGAAAATCATTTCTTGGTGAGTAAGGCTGGATGGATGTTCCATACAGTACTAAGGACCACTCTTTCAATTTGCCTAGAAGTTAAGTATTTTAAAATCTACTTTCAGAACTGTGTCTTACAAAAATATATCACTTTCAAGCATGATGTTGTGAGTAGGTACAGATGACATTGCTCTTCAAATAAGTATCTTCAGTGCAATACTTGTTTTACTATAAACTGAGAAAGCGTATTTTCTTCAATCAGATCTTTATACTATATTTTCATTGCATGCATCTGGATTTCACTTTCTCCTCAGAGCATTACTAATTGTGCAGTAATTATTTATTATTTGAGATCTTTTAGCTAAGTAGCTGTATTCAGAATTGTGACTTAAGAAAGGGGTTACATAAGAGTACTTTTCACTGACTTATAGGACACAACTTGATAAACAGGAAGTAGTTTTTTTTAAAATCTCCAGGGAAAAACATCAGTGTCCCCACAAACCAGCAAAATTTCTTATTTACTTGCCCCAGTTATTTGGCAGATATAACACTGTATTGTCTGTGATCATCACTAACATTTTATCCTCTTAATACCTGAATGAAGAAAAAAAACTGTTTGGCTGCCCAAAGCATTATCTGGCTTTTTGATAAGTTTTTTTTTGGGAAAGAATAAAAAGGTAAAGGTGTATCAAGTCAACAATTCAGGCAGTCAGAACACAAAGGGTAGACTTCCCATTCCCACCTTTCTGTCTACATTACTTGGTGAATTAGTTTCGAGAAAGAGCAAAAGGAGTCGGGCCTGAAATAATTCCTAAAGTAATGATGCATAAACCCCATATTCTTGCTTGAAAAGTGGAACATAAGCTTGGTATAATTCTATTTTCTTGTTCATATTTATCCGTGTTGAGATAGCTAGTTGAATTTGAAAGATCCTGTTTTGGAGGCTGTTCTGTGGTTAAAATGCTCTTCCCTTAGAACTATCATTTAATGAGAAATGTAATCCAGATATCACTCTTCTAAAAAAAACCAAAAAAAACCCAAAAACATGTAACATTAAATTCAATTAAATTTTATTTTAATGATATTCAATAATTTGAAATATTGTTCACCTGGACTTTTTCAATGCGTGCAACCAAATTAATTTGAATCACTTTACATGTGATTTTCTCTATTTTCCCCAATGTTGTCTGGTAATCTCCATTGGCATGACAAAGACAATATGCATCTCTCTGATTTTACATGCATCTTTCAAGCAGTAAGCAACAATAAGTCCACTACCTGACAGATCACAGACCAATTGTTTTAAATAGTTTATACTAGGGCTAAAGAGGGAAATCTGTTATCTCCATGTCTTTTGCCAACCCAATTTAATCTTTCTAAACGACAGAAAATTTCTAAATGTCATATAAATCTTCTCTGCTCTATATTCAGTTATTGAGAAGAAACTACAGATCAGAGACTACATCACACAGCAGTTGTGTCACACAGTAGCTTCCAGCTTTTCAGAGCCGAATCAAAATATTACTTTCTTTAGAGAGACATTTAATTAAATAAATTAACTGCTGTGATGAGTCTACCACACCTGTGGCCAAACTACTGGCTAATTACTTTGGCTGTAAAAACTGCATGAACCTTATTTTCAAATTGTTTTCTCCTATCCCATACATGTAGGTCTTAAAGCCTCAGTAGATTAAAAAGACCCAAATCACATATTTTCTTCCTGTATAGACATATGGGAATCAAGTTCCATCTTAAAGTCCTTTAGAGAGATCCACTTGGTCCTTAATGGCACTTTTCTTTTAAGACAAGAAGTCACATAGGGAGCTCATTTTTAACCGAGTATGCAGTCATCTCTACAGCCTTTTCAAAGATAGAGCTTCTCCATGTCCAGTCTCTGTCCTTTTTGTCTTTTAACCCACATCTGCAGCATGTAAACCATAACATACTGGGTGCAATCAAAAAATGTGTGTTTTGCCATGTTATTCAGATCTTTTCATCCTTGTCTTGATTATGAGCCAAAGCTCACCTAACTTCCCAAGGGCTGATTACATACTACTTCCAGAACACTGGTCAATATATTTGCAAGAACCCACTGAAAATAACCACAGATGCTCCTAAGTGTACTGTGTCTGGACTTTACACATATGGAAGGTCTTGTACTAATATTACTGTAGGAAGGATTGTCGCTTTGAATGTATATGTAATGCAAAAAAGGCAGTAAGGGGAATAATGTAGGGTCTCTCAGGAGATTAGCTGCCTTTGTTCAGTAAATAAAGAGGGGAAAAATTCATGTGACTTGCCAGCAAAGAAATGAATTTGCCTCAAGGTTGGTTTAATTTGCACAATGAAATGATTTCAATAACTAAGTACATCTACAGACACACACACTTTTATAATGAATAAATGAAGTATGCACATTTAGACCAAAATTTTTCTTTCCCCATTTTTGGCTGATTCCATCATTTAGTTTGGCTAGAACAATCCTTTACCCTGCTTGTATTTAGTATGTGTAACAAAGGTCCCATACTGTATCTAGAGGAGAAAGGGCGTATCACAATGTTTCACAGTAAACACATGTCCATCTCCATAAACTCTACAGAATTAAATGCAGAAATCATATGCACTACTTTTATGAACTGCACTCTGCACTTCTTGACAGGTAACAGATGTGGCATCACTTTGCCAGTGCAGGGATATGATGACTCTTTGTTCTCAGTTTGATGACATGAAAATGGCAACTCTTAATTATAAGACCTTTCAATAGCTAAACAAACACATGCATAGAACACTAACAAGAAAGAAGTATGATGGAGAAATCAAGTGTGATAAACTGGAGAGGCACCATAAATTGTGTTTAAGCATCTTTTGTTTACTTCATGTTCTGTTCAGTGTGGAGACTAATCCCAAAATGCCCAAACAGCTGAGTTTATCCACCACTAATATACGACAGGCATTTCCAAATCTTTTTGAACAGAAGAGTTACTAGACAGCTTCCAGCAGAAGGCAAACACTGCTCTGGAAAGATGGGGATGTATTACTAGACAGTATATAATGAACTAGGATGCAAATTCACAACCACACTGTATCTTATGAAATCCAAATGCATGTAAAAACCTGAATAGTCTCACAAGCAGCGTTTCACATTGTGGTTAAAAGAAAGTAGAGAGTGAGCTCTCCAGCAGGATTCTTTTAGATTAGCTTCCTCCACACACCCTAGTTGGGCAGGTCTACTTTCTCCAAATCCCCTGGCCTTATTGTGTCTTTTCTTCAAGGTTTGCATGTTTAGGCTTTAGTTCTTACAGAGCAAAAGAAAGCAGTTCCATGAGATTAGCCACTACAGCATTGAGAAGAATATATGTAAAGTATTGAAACCAATAAATTGGTAAGACCTATACAACTACATATGTAAACCAGGAGTGTGCAGCATGGGTTTTGAAGTGTAAAGCTGGAAATGTAGCTGGCCACTTTGAGACTGTCCTGGTGATGTAAAAAGGCTGCAAAATACGTCTGGAGAATAGCTCACATTAAAAATTTGCAAAATAGCTCTATGTTACCTCGTTTTTAGTGAAGGGTGTGTGCCAGGAAAGAGAAAACAAGGAAAGAGCTGAAATGCATTGCTCTGTGCTTTTTCTTCATGCCTGTTGGATGAACTATTGGTACACATAAAGGTGAAGAGATACCCTAACTTGTCCTTCACACTAGAGATGTTCCTGCATGTGTCAGGAATGAAAAGTGCAAGATGGAGTTGAAAAACATTAATTTTTGTCTCTTTTTAGTAATCTGGTTAAAATTAAACTACTTAGTTGTTGCTTAATGGCTCCCTCTATCAAATTCTAAAGCACTGAAAATTTAAAAAAACCCCAAACATCACACCTCCTCATGAAGCCCTGAGCAGTTCTGCTTATAGTCTATGGTTGCTTTTCTAAATGAGTGCCCCTTTTTAGTGTACTGGAAACTTTGCTTCTCCCCTAGTGGTGCAATTAACACCACTTAGGCTAAGAACCTTTCACCACTGTAAAGCTATTGTGAGAAGTGATCAGTGGTGATAAAGTGAAATTCGAAATACTGGCAATGCTAGTGTTTCCTTCCAGAGCTCTAGGGGATGATAATCCGAATTTCCAAAAGACTGTGCCTAAAGTTAACCACATGACTATACAGATAACATTTAAATAACACTGGTCATAGTGTAAATAGTTACCACAGACCAAAAGTTGTTTGCTGCTCAGCAATTTTGAAAATCAAACATTATCTTGGTCTTCATTAGGGACTTATTAGCCTCATATTATGTAAAAGCGTTTCAAAATTTTTGGCTTATGACTGCTGGTTTACTATCCTAAAAAACTAAAATCAGTTTATGCAGACAACTGAGTCAGGCAATAAGAGAAGATGATTTAACAGACAGACAGAAAACTTTCCTAAAAAGTTGAGATTGGCTATCAGAACATGACAGAGCTAAAGCAGAGTAGGAATAAAGAACTAAAATTCTCATTCAATTTGAACAACAGCAGTTGAGTGAGACTGATCTGTGTGCTAAGATTTTTTAAGACAAAAAATCATCTAAGCCATATAAAATCTGCACTTCCATTTTGTCATAATTTTGAAATGAGTAGGTTCATTTTTGTTCAAAGTAAAACATATAAAACCAATTGAATTTGGCCTATGCACTAACTGGAATAGGAAGGAGACTGGACAATTCTGTGATCATACATTAGAATTCCTCCTGAGCCCTGGTTTGTTCTAAGTCATGATGGAAATAGTCCCACTGAGTCTGTAAACTGCAGGAGTGACTGGACACCCTGACCTCCCAGAAAGGCACATTTACCTTGAACAGGTGAACTACACAAAGGCTTCTTTCCAATCTGATTAATTTAACAAGCCAAATTTCAATAAAGAGGAAGCCAAAGTACTTCATCCCTATATCTGGTGACAGAAACATTAAGGAGCCTTTCTCAGTCAAAGTAGAATTGAAACAATTAACATTCTTCTAGAATAGTCAACTACATGCACATGGCCTATCATGCTAGACTTTCTGATTTTAAACTCAAAGCCTTTAAGCACTTCAGTTCACATTTTAGTCAATGTTTATGTATGCTTTTTCGTGTAGTAGAAACAATAGAAGTACTTATACTTATCAAGGCTCATTTGAATAATTTTAATGACTTCCAATAACCTACCAACTTAAGAACAAACATACTTCAATATCCTCTATTAATGAGTTCACAGAGATATATTTTTTTAGCTTCCGATACTTCCAGTTAACATCTATGTCTTTAGAATTCAGAACGCATTTTTAGGAAATCAGAAAACTTACTGCTTTGTGAGTTTATTTAGCTGCCTGAGATGAAATGCCTCCTTTATTTCACTGAATTACTGTCCTGGTTTCAGCTGGGATAGAGTTAATTTATTTCCTAGAAGTCGGTACAGTGCTGTGTTCTGGATTTAGAGGGAGAATAGCACTGATAACACACTGATGTTTTAGCTGTTGCTAACTAGTGCTGACTTTAAGTCAAGGACTTTACAGTTTCCCATGATCTGCCAGGAAGCAGGTGCACAAGAAGGTGGGAGGAAGCATGGCCACAACAGATAAAATAACCTAGCCAAAGGGATATTCCATAACATAGAATATCATGTCCAGTATGTTAACTGGGGGGAAATAGCTGGGAGATGATGATGGGAGTCAGGGTCTGGCATCTGTCAGCGGGTGGTAAACAACTGTATTATGCATCATGTGTTTTTCTTGTGTTTTATTTCCCCCTCTCTTTTTTTATCTCCATTTTCATTACTAGGACTATCATTAGTATTATTATTATCACTATGATTGTATTTTACTTTATTTCCATTATTAAACTGTTCTTATTTCAATCCACAGGTTTTACCGTTTTCTGATTCTCCTTCCTATCCCACTGGATGGGGGTTGGTAAGTGAACAGCTGCATAGTACTTGTCAGCTGGGGTTAAACTACAACAATTATAAACTAAGTTTATTGGTAATGTCATTGTAATCCTAAATACATTTCACAGCACAATTCTTATAATTAGTTATTATTTATCAGGAAGCAGTAATCAAGTATATTTGCCACTTTCAATGTTATGACATTCTGACATGAAATCCAATCAGTGTTAACTTAGATTTAGTAATAAATGATTTCCAATAAATCAGTAGTATTCGTCTCTTTAAACTGCTCTAATCTAGATTATTTGCTTAAATGACATTTCACCTTTGAATATTTTTATTAAAGGGTTTCCACCTACTTTGATGTGGTGTTCCAAAGGAGGGACTATATTCACTATTCATACATAAACAGTGGCATTTTTGTCTGTGGATAACATACCTAATTCAAAATAGTTTTTAAAGTTTGACTTTTCAGTAAATCCAAAAGCAAGTATATGCTTATCACTCATAACTTTATCTCTCATAATCCCTTATATAGCAAATATAAGTAAGCATGTACTCCCCTGAGCCTCTTTTAAATCGCTTCTCTCAGTCTCCATTTCTTTCAAAGAGCTCATACTGAAATATGTGAATGAAACTGAACTGTGCAGTGGGAATTAAAAGAAGAAAAGTGCCTGCAGCCCCAAAAAATCTTCTAGGAGGATGGTTCATGAATGGATAAATGCCAGGTCTGAGCACTCTGTCCATACACACAGGACCACCATGCAACCTACCAGTGATAAGGAGCTGTGAATTTCTTTCTCTTGTAAAGTGAGATTTTTTAGTTATGTAAAAAATTATAAATGCCACTTTTTCTTATGGGTAGGCTAATAAATACAAAGCAAAGAAAAACAACATGAAAATAAATTCCTGGGCCCTATACAGTCGATACAGGCCAAGTAAATACAGGCCCTATATCAGTCATGAAAGTGACAGGCAAAACTCTTACAGCAGAGTAACTCTGAGCTGCTCTAACTTGTGTTGAAGATCTGCCTGATAAATCTATATTCAGCATCCAAGAACACAGATGGAGATACCATAATTTCATTCAAATGTGGCACAGGAGGTTTCAGGCAGTTTTGTATCTTTTTCCTTGAAAACTGTGACTAGTAAAGATTTGGCTTTCTTTAAAGCACTGACTCTTGGTAACCTGTCAGATGGCACAGGGATCTGTCTAGTATGATGTAGCTCTAAATGGCCAACATCTCTTTCTATTTTTTGATGCAACACATGCAACTGCAAGAAAGAGGGAATTTTACTCTCTATCCTCATGAAATTTTCCTGGAAACCAGGAATAAGTTTAGAATAAAAACGAACCATGTGTTTTAAATGGCAAATAACAGTGAAATAAAAATGAAGAGTGCATTGATAACAGAAATTAAGAATAATGCTCTTACCAACTCTGCCTTCACACTAAAGCCAATGAGATGTTTCAGCTGTAAATAAAAGGTGGAAAACAGCAAGCATTCTTCAGAATTCACAGAGCCCAAATACAGGTTACAGTCATACCTGGAGTCTTGAAATTTCTCAGCTGAGATGGAGTGTCACAGATTTCCAAGATCCAGTCGCCTGCTGCTTTTTCACTCCAGCAGTGAGTAGTCATAAACTCCCAGTTTTTGAATCCTTCCATGGAATGATCAAATAGCCTAAAACAAATCAGGACATTATTTCAAGGACACTTCGTTTCTGTGGAGCTATGCCTCTGAGGATGCATACTCTTGAAGAGTATCCTAATCAGCCAGTTCATGCATCTGTGCCTTTACATTACTCAGGATGGCTTTCTCACATGTATTGCAAGTACTTTCAAGAGTAGATGGTAGAAAGAGTGGAAGAGAAATCTGTACCTGACATTGTTTTTTGTAATGTAAAAGAGAATTCATTGCAAAAAATCATAATTGCTAATACTATTTAATATAAGGATTCATGGGTCTTGGGAAAACTGCATATAATACAGAATTCCATCACATTAACAACATACTGTAAATACAAACAACTTAGAAGTTGGAAAATTTCAGTAACATTTATTTTTGCCTTTGGATCGGAATACTTAAAAGGGGTTTAAAACCAATAAAAACTATTAAGTGACTGAGACAACAGAGACTCAATATATGCCACTTCTGGTGAGGAAGTGAAATGTAACTGAGACACTGGCCTCAATCCTCAAATGACCAAGGTATCACCCTCTTCAAACACTTGACAGAAATGAGTTTGGGTAACAGTGAGAGACTAATGGTATCTGATGTTTTCATCTAACAAAAAACAATACCATAATTTAATTGCCTAGATCTTGAGTGAAGAGGTCAGAACCCTGATACTAGAAATATCATAATCCAGGCCTAAGTTCTATTTCAGACACTGCAATATGATGCTGAAGGGAAAGGAGGATCCTTCCTGGTCAGAGATTAGACACAAGAGAATTTGCACTTTTATTCAGTGTTCACAGAACGTCGCTTGGTACCCCAAAACTACTGGAGAAGTGAACTCTAATCAAGACTGTTGCCTCCAATAAAATTGCATGGCTCGGGTTTTAAAAATACATATATATCAATACATTCACACATATCTATTTTTATGTATTTGTGTATATACATACATTCATATATTGTGTATATATATATACACACACAGATCACAGAATCATAGAATCATAGAATCAGCTGGGTTGCAAGGGACCTCCGAGATCATCAAGTCCAACCCTTGATCCACTACCGCTGCGGCTGCTAGACCATGGCACTAAGTGCCACATCCAGTCTTTTCTTAAAAACCTCCAGGGACGGAGAATCTACCACTTCCCTGGGCAGCCCATTCCAGTGTCTGATTACCCTCTCTGTAAAAAAACTCTTTCTAATATCTAACCTAAACCTCCCCTGGTACAACTTGAGACCATGCCCTCTTGTTTTGCTGATAGTTGCCTCGGAAAAGAAACCAAGCCCCACCTGGCTACAACCTCCTGTCAGGGAGTTGTAGAGAATGATGAGGTCTCCCCTGAGCCTTCTCTTCTCCAGGCTGAACAGTCCCAGCTCCCTCATAGGACTTGTGCTCAAGTCCCTTCACCAGCCTCATTGCTCTTCTCTGGACCTGCTCCAGCACCTCAATATCCTTCCTGAACTGAGGGGCCCAGAAATGGACACAGTACTCCAGGTGTGGCCTCACCAGCACTGAGTACAGGGGAAGAATCACTTCCTTGGACCTGCTGGCCATCCTGTTCCTGATCCAGGACAGGATGCCATTGGCCTTCTTGGCCACCTGGGCACACTGCTGGCTCCTGTTCAGCTTCTTGTTAATCCAAACTCCCAGGTCCCTCTCTGTCTGGCTGCTCTCCAGCCACTCTGTGCCCAGCCTGTAGCGCTGCAGGGGGTTGTTGTGGCCAAAGTGCAGGACCCCGGCACTTGGCCTTGTTGAGCCTCATCCCGTTGAATCAGCCCAACTCTCCAACCTATCCAGGTCCCTCTGCAGAGCCCTCCTGCCTTCCAGCTGATCGACACTCCCCCCCAGATTAGTGTCATCTGCAAATTTGCTGATGATGGACTCAATCCCCTCATCTAAATCATCAGTAAAGATATTAAACAGAACTGGGCCCAACACTGATCCCTGGGGGACACCACTAGTGACCGGCTGCCAACGGGATGCAGCCCCGTTCACCACCACTCTCTGGGCCCGGCCCTCCAGCCAGTTCCTAACCCAGCACAGAGTGCCCCTGTCCAAGCCGTGGGCTGCAGCTTTTTCAGGACTATGCTGTGGGTGACGGTGTCAAAGGCCTTGCTGAAGTCCAGACAGACCACATCCACAGCCTTCCCCTCATCCACCAGGCGGGCCACCTGATCATAAAAGGAGATCAGGTCGGTCAGATAGGACCTGCCCCTCCTAAACCTCTGCTGGCTGGGTCTGATCCCTTGTCCATCCTGTAGGTGCTGTGTGATTGCACTGAGGATGATCTGCTCCATAACCTTGCCAGGCACTGAGGTCAGGCTGATGGGCCTGTAGTTTCCCAGGTCCTCCTTCCAGCCCTTTTTGTGGATTGGCGTGACGTTTGCCAACTTCCAATCATGTGGGACCTCTCCAGTGAGCCAGGACTGTTGGTAGATGATGAAGAGAGGCTTGGCGAGCTCTTCTGCCAGCTCCCTCATCGCCCTTGGGTGGATCCCATCTGGTCCCATAGACTTGTGGGGATCCAAGCAGCTCAGTAGGTCACTAACTGTTTCCTTTTGGATTACAGGGGGGCTGTTCAGATTCTTATCTTTTTCTACAAGCTCCAGAAGCCAGCTGTCTTCAGGAGAACCAGTCTTACTGTTGAAAACTGAGACAAAGAAGGTGTTAAATACCTCAACCTTTTCCTCATCTTTGATAACTATATTCCCGCCCATGTCCAATAAAGAATGGAGGTTTTCCTTGCCCCTCCTTTTGCTATATGTATGTATATCTTTTATACATGCATATATACGTATGTATTATATTTATCACTATTTTAATTTGGTCTTTATGTGTGAAAATTCCACTGGTAATAGCCATGCTTAAATATTTTTTAATTAAACAAGATGTCTACAGCAGAAAATCCAATCGATTTAAAATGCTTTTCTATAAAACAGAGAAAAATCCAGCATTGGACTAGATTAACATTTATAACATTTGCACTTGTGACTTTTTACTGTTATTTTCTAAGCTAATTTCATGCTTTATTCTCAAAAGGTAGTGAAGTTCAGCAAGCATTAGGAAAACAAGCATTTTGTAAGAACGCTTCTGGTGAAAACCGACACACAGAATATGAATAAAACACCATAGTTCTTGCTAGGAGCTTAGGTCAGTCAGAGGCATGGGGTCAGGTACAGCATATCCACACTTACTGCCACAGAAACTGTATGGACCATGCACTTTATAGGGCTCAGCCAAAAGCTGATTTTCATGCTCTCATTTCAAACACAGAAACATAGCATCATAGAGTTGGAAGGGATCTACAAGGATCATCAAAGTTCACCTGCTGGCCCAAGACAGTCCCCATAATCACACCATGTGCCTGAGAGCATCGTCCAAAAATTCTTGAACTCTGGCAGGCTTAGTGTCATGACCACTTCCCTGGGGAGCCTGTTCCAGTGCCCAGTCAACCCCTGGATGAAGAACCTTTTCCTAATATGCAACCTAACTCCCCAGACACAGCTTCATGCTATTCCCTTGGGTCCTGTCACTAGTCACCAGAGAGATGCCTGCCTCTCTGCTTCTCCTTGTAAGGAAGACGTAGGCTGCTATAGGTCTCCCCTCATTCTCTTCTCCAGACTGAACAAGCCAAGTGATCTCAGCGGCTCCTCATATGGCCTTCCCTCTAGACTCTTCACCATTTTTGTAGCTCTCCTTTGGACACTCTCCTATAGCTTTGCATCTTTCTTATATTGTGGTGCCCAAACCTGCACACAGTACTCGAGGTGGGAATACAACAGTACAGTGTCGAGTGGGGCAATCACCTCCCTCGACTGACCTGATGGCCCCCAGGACATGGCTGGCCCTCCTGGCTGCCAGGGCACACTGGTGACTCATATTCAACTTGCCATTTGTGCTTTTTCCATTTTAAATGAATGCCTATAATAGTATTTATTGAGGCCATGTTACTGAGAACACAGCTGCGTTGGGCAGGGCACGTCTCCAGGATGAAGGACCACCACCTCCCTAAGATCTTGCTTTATGGTGAACTTGCCACCGCCTGCCACAAGGGAGGAGCCCCGAAGAGAAGATACAAGGACTCCCTGAAACAACATCTCAGCCTTGGCCATATTGATCATCATAACTGGTCTACTCTGGCCTCCAATTGGGAGGCCTGGAGACACACCATCTATAACGCTGCTGATGCCTTTGAGAACGCACGCAGGATCACCCTTGAGGAGAAAAGACAACACAGAAAGAATCGTGCCTTGCAGAATACTCCACCTAAGGAGTCTTTCTGTTGTGCCTTTTGCAACTGGTCATGCCTGTCTCATATTGGCCTTTTTAGCCACCAACGCGCTTGTAACAAATGTGGGTAGAGCCTTTCCCAAATCTTCGTTCATGAAGCCTAGCCATGATGATGATAATATTCTAATCTATTAGAGCTCATAAAATTAAATTAAAATATATATTTAGAATTATCTTAATTTTCACTGATAATTGTGTGAGATTTTCTTCTGATGCAGTTCTGTGCCTCTGTATGTGCACCTACATGTGTGTATGTAAATATATTCTGACAGCAGAATGGGCCTGTTTCATGTCACTGTTAAATCAGTTCTCTGAATACAGTAAAATCTCACAAACACGTGGCACTTACTGTTTACTGAAAAGGTAGAAATTATTACACAGTTATTACCCAGAATTTGCATGTCAGTATGTTCATTTTACGTCATTATAGAGATTATTTCCAACTGTTAGTCAAATTGTCATACTGTTGTCATATTGTTGTTGTCTGATAACTAATGTATTACTTTCTAAACACCCTGTCAGTGCAACAAGGCAGTAATATTTCTCTTTGCCATCGAGGCAACTAGATTACCCAATTCACTATTCCCCTATGCTCACAGGTCGAGCACAGAGGGTAACAGTAAACAGGGTAACATCAGACCAGTGACCTGTCACTAGTGGGCTCCATCTTAGACCCTGTGCTCTTCAACATCTTCATAAATGACTTGGATGCAGGACTGGAAGGGATGCTAAGTAAGTCTGCAGATGATCCAAAACTTGGAGGAGCTGTTGACTCCCTTTAAGGCAGGGAGGCCCTGCAGAGAGATCTCAACAAATTAGAGGATTGGGCAATCACCAACCATATAAAGTTCAACAAGGGGAAGTGCCAGATTCTGCACCTGGGATGGGACAACCCCAGATGTACACACAGATTGCAGAATGAGATCACCAGCCGGTCAAGGGAGGTGATTGTCCTGCTCTGTTTCTGCACTGGTGAGGCCTCACCTTGAATATTGTGGCAGTTTTGGGCACCACAATATAAGAAAGATATTAAGCTATTAGAGAGTGTCTAAAGGAGGACGACAAAGATGGTGAAGTGCCTTGAGAAGAAGCCATCTGAGGGGCGGCTGAGGTCACTTGGTGTGTTTGGCCGGGAGAAGAGGAGACTGACGGGAGACTTCATTGCAGTCTCCTCATGAGGGGAAGAGGAGGGGCAGGCACTGATCTCTTCTCTGTGGTGACCAGTGACAGGACCCAAGGGAATGGCCTGAAGTCGAGTCAGGGGAGATTTAGATTGGATATTAGAAAAAGGTTCTTCACCCAGAGGGTGGCTGGGCACTGAACAGGCTCCCCAGGGAAGTGGTCACAGCACCAAGCCTGACCGAGTTCAAGAAGCATTGGACAACACTCTCAGGCACATGGTGTGAATCTTGGGGATGGTCCTGTGCAGGGCTAAGGGTTGGACTCGATAATCCACATGGGTCCCTTCTAACTCAGCATATTCTGTGATTCTGTGGTTCTGCAAATTATATAGTATTATACAACTACTGTGCAATTACGCTGTAAATTTTGTATCCTCTGGGCTTCTATTTGCATACATCGAAACACAAGCTGCTGTTTATTTTTACTGTAATTAGCCTAATATTTTGCATAATAGTTTTTGTTGGAGTATGTTTGTCTTATTTTGAAATTTTAAATTGTTGTCAGATTTCCATTTTAATAATGCATCATTCTTTTAAGCAATTTTGATAGGAAAAGACAAAAATCTCATATCTTGTGTTTATAAAAACATCTTTACCTAAAATATGCTATGATTGGAACTGTAAGCTTCCACCCATGGAAATGGTGAAAATCTGGTAATATTATTTCAGAGAAAACTGACTAGCTTTTTTAAAGAATACTGCTTTGGGAAAGATTTGAATTTTATAAGGTAAAGTCTAAATTTGAATCTTTGAATATATGTACTGTGTTTCTGCAAATGAGTCAAAAAGCTACAGACAGATCAAAAGAACAATCAAAAACAAAGCAGAAATATACTGACTGAGGCTGTCTGTATGTGCATGTTGTACATACACAATGGTCCAAGTATTTCTGAGTTGCTTTGCTTATGCACTAAACTCTCAAATCAAAGAACCTTTGAGGCAATACAAGGACTGCATTTTAAGTTATGTTAAATGAATGAATTAAATGATCAGATGTTCAGGTGTACTTCCCTTATCCAGAAAGAAATATATATGGAATAGGATCTTTTAAGGAGCATGAACCAGTCGAGATGGTAACTTTGTTATTTGTCAGGTTGATGCTGTAAGGTAAACGTATGCAGGTATTCTTCCCAAGAATGCCAAGGCAGTGGAAGGATGGAAAAAAAGGTTTATTTCAGACACAAGGACCACTTTTTTACAATGCGGCGCATCGGGCCTTCAGGAGCAAAAGGCGAGTTCCTGCCCCCTCAGGACCCCTTTTATCCTCTCTCTTTCTCCCCTGCCTTCCCGAGACCTCTGTGCATGTCTGTTAGGGCATGTCTTCTCTCCCATATCAGGGAGAAGAGACTGACAACTTTTCTTGCTCTGTGAGGGGACAAAGCACTGAAACTGCCTTTGAGAAAGAGTTACCATTTAGGCAGAAAGCCTTCCTAGTGAAAACTGAATTCCTAACTTTCTGTTACAAATTCTTCTGAAACTGTACCTGTCCCAATAGATGCCAAGTCAAAATTCATATCAAGGACATACTTATCAAACAGATTATCATGGATAAGTAAATGATTAGTACGCGGTCTGATGAATTGTTAATTGACTGTTACAGATTATTATATATTGTGGACTTAATAATACCACCTCAGAGATCTTTTCAGTTACTGTATAACAGGGACACTCAGCATGAAGGTTGGCCCTATACTTTTCATCAGATTTGGATACATAAAATGTAACGTTGTTTTTGTTTAATATTAGAGTATTGCAATAAAGATGTGCACCTACAAAGAAAGGTTTCTTCTACTTTTGATTGCCAAGACTTTTTATGAAGCAACCTAGTGAGTAAGATTAGATAAGAATATCTTGATTTTGGTCTAAGAGTCTCCTGCAGAGGAGGGTATTATTAAAATTTACTGATTGTCTAAGGTTTCACGATAGGAAAAAGATGGTCATGAAAATACTTCCCTTTGTTAGTGAACAGAAGTATTATTAATGTCAGGGCCATATAAGCATAGGAAGCTAGTGGCCTGGAAAGTTGCCACCACGTGGCTGAGATATTTCAGTTATGCAGTTCAAGTGGCAACAGCTGCTTTAAATTTAAAGGCAAGAATTAAATAAGCCATGACCTCAGTGGGAGACAAATGGGCCCGAAGTTTGCTTCTTCTATCCCCTTTGTGTTTAGCCTCCCCTCCATAGCCTCCCTGTACTGAATGTTTGTTAGAACTGACCTTGGTATGTCTCAAAAAACACTCAGAAACCCACGCTGCCAAATCCAATGACCAATTGTTTTCAAAAAGGGGATACTGTTCCCCATTGGTCTTAACTGTAGCCTCATCCTCACACCAGCCAGCACTTTCCTAGCCTTTATTTTCCTCTGCTGCAGTACATCCAATATAATCATGTTTAGCACTTTCGAAACAACAAAGCAGATGTTCCTTGTAATGTAGTTTTTGAAGAATGCACATAAAGCTCAAGCCAGTGACAGTGTAATCCACCAAATGACTGCAAAGGAATCCATATTGACTCTGACTAACAAATTTTCTTACTGAAGTAATTTTAGGGGATGCCAACACTAGGGATAAAATATGCAGAAAAAAGGCCAGATACTGCCTTGAGGGACCTACTTGTCAATGCACCAGAATCTACACACAATGACTTTTCATCCAGAATTGGGGGAGAAGAAGTGCACATGTAAAATATACCTTTTGCACTTAAATACGTTTTACCAGCAAACTGTTTCAAATTAAACCAAAATGATTAACAGTAAAGCAATGAGGTTTTCCCTGGGTTCAGTAAAAACAGCTGATATGGCTGTTATTAATCATGTATGTGTGCATTAAAAAGTCTTGTACGTCTGAGAAAGCATCTAAGTCAGGTAGCAGCAATGTATAAGAGCGTCTGTGACCTCTGCCTATTTAAAAAAAGCCAGACTGCTTGCTGCCAACGTATCTCTCCATGCATGCTTACACTTGAATGCATTTATTCTGATTTTTAACACTTTAAGAATCAAGAACCTCATAACTAATTTTTCATATTAGTGAACAACAACATTCCTACTTCAAGTTTTATTCTATAAAATGATGCTAAAACATACACTTAACAACATTCAGCATACTACTAATTTCCAGACCTTTAAGCCATATGACTTCTTACAGCCAGACCAAATAAAATAAGCCTTTTTGAAATACCATTTTGAAAAGTATTGTATTCATATCCATTTCTTTACGCTAAGAAAGGGCTTGTGAAGTCTCTAGGTATTTCAGACCTAGAATGTGAAAATATACATTTATCCCTAATATTAGTAGCCCAGAGTCGTTTGTTTCAGCAAGATGTGATTACTAGTCAGTATATCTCTGAAGTTCCCATGGGAAGGGAATTTCTGGTGTGACTTTACGAGCTCTGTCATGAATAATTTGGTTTTTGGGAAGTGCCAAAACATGAAAAGGCCTTTCAGGTTTCTTTGTTTTCTGGCTAGTCTTGTGATACTGTAGTATAAAAAAACAGCTGAACTTCCCCTTATTTTAATACATATATTTGCATTCTCTCTCTCTATAACAGGTATGAAAAGTAATTACTTTCTGTGGAGCAGGGGTTACAGAGAAACTGACTGAATCAAATTTTGTACCTATTCCACATAACAGTCATCACCAGAGGTGAACTGTGAATACTGGAATGTTTATCCCTCTTGCTGTGGGTCAGCTGCAACACATGAAAGCCTAGAGCCAAAAGTTAGCTATGTTAAGACCACTGGGTTTACACAAGATTGTTTCATTTGGATACCTAGTTGGAGGACTTTCAATTTTTTTCACTTTGGACCAAGGAAGGACCGCTGCATGAAAATTGAAAAGAAAACTAAAAAAGGATTTCTTCAAACAGAAAAACAAAAGCCTGTTTCATAACTAACAAGAGAAGCCTGCCTCTGCACTGGTTAGCAGAGGACAAATTCTTTGTTCAGCATAGTAGTGTAGCAGGGAGATACACAGATGTGTGTGCCTATGTGCTTTTATCAGCAAGGCTCTGATGGCAGAGGAGATATTCTAGAGGACCCCAAAATTCCAAGACAACTTTCTGTCCATTTGATGAATTAATGTCTATAGCTTGAAGAGTATTTTCAGTACACCTTTTCTTTTATATTAATGTAATCCCTAATGAAAATGGACATTCACACTTCAGTCAGAACCATGTCCATCTGACTGTCTCCAAACAAGTCCTTTTTTTTCCAAGAGGAAAGATAAGTCCTTCTACCACTGAGGTACAGGAGGACAGACAAGTCTCCAGAGCTAGACAGTCAGCATTTCTAGCTGTGGAAGTGTGGATGAAGAGCAGTCTGGAATGTAGGCCATTTCCAGTTCATTAAAAGTCCTGGAGAGTAGGACTAGGGATATAAACTTTTGAGAAGACTTAAGCATGATGGTAGTAGAGTTCTTACAACACAGGTTTGATATATGGCAGCTTTTGCAGTTTCTGAGACATATAACATCACTAACATTGACTTTTATTTGGGAGCCAAGCATTGTGTCTAACAGAATGGTCGTCATCTAAATCTGTAAGTCACTAAGGAAAAAAAGGTTCCCTATCATACTATGGTCCCATTGGGAAGAATATTTCTAGCCACATGGAGAACTACAGAAGCATTTCTTAGTGCAAATGTAACTTATTTGCACATTTGTAAATGGGGTAAAGTGTGAGAAGGTTTCTGATGTGTCTTAGTACCTTAATCATCTCTGGTAGGAGGTGGTGGTGTTGATCATGGATTTAGCGAGATTTACCTGCAAAGTCTGTCAATGTTTTCTTCCAAGAAAATGTCAGTGTTGTCCTATTATGAGCTTTTCATGGGTTGAGTATATTTACTTTGAAAAACAGGATACAGAAATTGGTAACACCAGGAACTTAAAGAAAATAGCGGTAAAGAACCGCTATTCTATCTGATTTTTATTCCTAGCAAAAAAATGGAAAAGAAAGGAGCAAAATGAAAAATAAATGGCTATAGTACATAGAAACACTTCCATTCAGCTTCCTTATAAACACTGAGCCTGTTACTATTTTCTTCACATTTCCAGCTATCTAACAACTTGTGAACCACAAAAGACTATCAAAATTAACTAATCTTTATTTTGGAGATTATATACTTCAACAGTTTTACAGACTACTCTTGCACTGAGATCACAATTTTTGAGTTCACTTGTACTTCACTCTGCCCAGTTCTATTAGAAAAAATAATTAGCCTGTGTCTGCCAGCAACCCTGCTGTAATGACTTGTCTATTCTTTGCTGAGATGGACATCTCAGCACAGGCTCTGCATGCTTACTGTACTGTGAAGCTGTGTTGTCATACTATACCTGTTGGCCAAGAGCTGTGACCTAGTTCCAGATGGAGAGGTTAGGTAAATTGCCAAGTCTCCACGCCGAGGGTGAGTAATAGTGATGCGCACAACCACATGCTCCAAGTAGATCACATGGTGGTTAGGATTATCTGAACAGCCAGTGGCTTTGTAAATTGAACGGACAACGCTGTCAGGTCGTATTGTTCTATAATAGAAACATAGCAAACAACATTATCATTTCTTGCTTTTTGTGTAAAATAGACAACCACATATTTTTGTTTAGTAGTGAATGACAGTGTGGGACAACTGAGAATTCGGTAGCCTATAACCATTAGTTTTAATATGTACTTCCTAGCTAAAAATATCATCACAGGGTAATTATTTTGCTGCAGCTAATGGCTAATGGCCTGTATTTCTGTTAAGCATGTACACAAGGTAAAATAGGAATAAGTCTTTCGGACAGAGCATTTTTGTGGATTAGTGGCCAGCTGAGAATTGCTAGGATTGTCATGGGATCACAGCTGGTTGCTAAACCCCAGGAAATGCCTGGCATAGTTATAGTCCTTGCTTACGTAACAGCAAGTATTACATATTAACTGTACTGAATGGCATGTGTTTTAAATTGGCATGGTATCCTTGCAGACTAGACCAGTTATGGATCAAGCCTGTCAAATATAATTATCAAACAATAATCTTAATGCTTTGAAAGTGTGCCTTATAACTGATGCTGTCTCTATATCCATACAGTGCACAAAGAGAATTTTGCTCTTAAGCCTGGTTCTATAGACACCCTATCCTAGCAAGTGAAAAAGTTTAGTCTTAGGCTCTGAGCTAGAGACTCTCCTAAGACTATTTGAGAGAGTATGGAAAGCGTATTTGCTTGTTAGATACTGGACTGGTAAGTCTGTACTTTTCTTACAAGGGTGACTAAAGTGCACTCAACCAAACATTGTTCTTTGGTGCATCATCTACATCAAAATTTATTGTTATCCAGTCTGGCCTGTTTTACACCTTATAGGTGTTCTTTAAACTAGGGCCTTTCCCCAAGCACTACAGGGAACAATGTTTACAGGCAAATGACCTGACATCTGTGAATGTGACAGAGATTCCTGGTATAGCTTTCAAAATGCAAGGGAGGGGTAAATTATACCCAAACTCTTTCCATAAATTTATGCCAGCAAGAGTTTTGGTAGCGGGTATTACTTGATTTGCCGATCTGTGTTCTCCACACACACATGCTGTGGAGGGACTGTTGTCCACTTTTCTGCTTCTATCACCATTGCTTCAGCATCCATCAGTCCAAATCCATAGAGGTGGCTCACTGCAAGGTACAAACAGAATGGTTGCAGTTATAACAAAAAACTTCGATTTCTATCATAGATTAATTCCAGAGAGTCACATCCTAACAGTAGCTGCTTCTTTTCTACTTCTTCCTTGCTTTCTCTCAAAGCTCAAAAATCTCACTGCCAGAAACATTAATGACTATACCTAATTTATTCACTAAACCTGTTCACCGCTTTCTTACAGAAGTGGCATGAGGAGCTACTTACATTGCTATCTAGCATGGTAGGAGCTACCTACCATGCGAACTGCAGAAGGCCAGAGAGTAAAATTGCCTCTGATTACCCTTTGTCCATGCGCCTTAATTTTGCCCTCTTATAAGAGATAATATTAAAAGGTGTAAAAAACCAGAGGAAGGTTATTTCTGTTACTCCAGTACCAAACACGGGCATGTACCTGTATTAAAGGTAACTGAGACAATAAATTTAAGATGGAACAGACTGTCTTTTGTAACTGCTGTATTCTCTTAACTTCCCTGAGCGTAAGCAGCATGTAGATGCTCTCCTGTTCCTGTATGCAATATGGTTGCCACCGATCAAACAACCAGGTAGAGCCAACAGTTCCCTAAAGCTGTGCATGATGAGGGTGAAAAGCACTTATTGAATCAGCTGTATGGTTTTGGATGCTGTTCCAATCAAAACAGAACCTTGCAAATGTGTTTTACTGAATTAGAAGAGCTGCTAGACATGTTTTATTGTGTCAAATTAGGGCTTTTGATAAAGTTCTGACAGCAGAAGGAGTGAAAGAAGAAAGCTTCCACAGGGAGGAGATTAGATTGGTAATATCAATAAATGAGTTTTGCTTGCTACCAGGACAGCGCTACCAGGAAACCCTCAGAAAAATGTAAGTGCTATTTTAACCAACAATGCAACAAAGCATGGTGTAAGTCATCCCAACTGCACTTTGCAGAGGGTTTGTGATAGCAATCTCTATCTATTGCCAAAACAGAATTCGAAGGACTCTTACCCCAAAAAAATCCCCAACCTCATCAAACAAATACAGTTGAAAGCATAAAGATAATCAATGTTTAAGGATCTCATCTTCCAAACATGACAGTACCTAATACTGTCTGAAACTGCCAGCTGAAAAGGGTTCTTCAGTGGAAAATACTGCAAGGTGTAATGACTGTGTAATGAACTGGTTTTCTTCCCATCTCCTTCCCCCTAAGCCCCAAACTGAAGTGCACATAGGATGGAAATGTTCCTTAGGAGACAACTACTGCTCTTCTGCCAAATGAGGCATGCATCCTGTTCAGAAATGAAACACAACTAAAATGCACGAAAATAATTAAATTCAGCCGTCTTTCAGCTTTCTGAATTCTCTTTCATGTATTTCAAAAACAAATGGATAGGGAAAGAGATGTTCTATTTTTACATGCGGGGAGAGGCAGCCAGAAAGACGGCAAGGAAAGCTCAAATGAAGAAACTTTTTGTACTGTCAAGAAGACTCCTGTGATGGAAATCTCCTTAGTCTTAGATGCCATCTTGCAAAAACCACATCTGATTATGAGCACATATTTATCTGTGAAGACATTTGTCTGTTCATACACTAGAATTTTAATTAATAATCCTCCTGTCATCTCTGAAAATCAGCAGGAGGAACAAATCTTAACTCACATAGTCTGTAACTGTACACAGTTACTCTGTGTAGTACATTCAAATAGTGAGGATTAAATTTTCAGGAATGGAAAATTTTTTTCAGCTAACTCACAGAAAACATATTTTTAATTCCTGACAATTAGCAACTTACATTGACTTAGCACTCAGAATGTCCAGTTCTATATATATGTGAGTGTTCAACCCAACCTACTGAGCTCAAAGAAGAGCCAAGATTCTCCTCAACTCACCTTCTCTTACCCAGAAATAAGGGCAGAAGAGCACCTAACTTTGCCACCACTAAGCAGTGACCTTTTGATGGAAACTTAAGTGACTTTTAATCTACTCATCCTAGAATCTTTTTGCCCTAATATGCACATTAAAAATGCAAATAAAATCTAAAGAGTGAACTTTCTATCTTTCCCATCCTAACAATTACTTGGGACATAGAATTTAGGAGAAATTTTCATTCAGGAGAAAAAATTACCAATCAAGTCTATGTGGTTGTGTTAACTGTCCATGATTCAATGCTTAAACTCTTTTGCATGAGAGCAGAGGTGGGAGTGAGAATTTCTGCACCTGCTTGCTTCTTTTCTTTCCACAGCTGAAACAGAAGTACATTATTTCCTTGAAAGGCTTTTGCATTGAAATAAAAACTTCCTGACAGTCAGGGATGTGGACAGCTGACATTTGGCTGCCTGCAACATCTGCACTTCAAAGCCCTTGATGCAGTGGGTTGGTTAGCAACTGATAGTACCAGTAGAGGTCCGTAATTTTCAAAGACTAAGTAATGGCAATTTAGGAAATAATCACAGAGTTAGACAAAGTAGATGTGTCTTACAGAAGAAAGCAGATTTTGTTCTCTACTGCCTTCAAATTGTGTCTTTTCATCTCCATACATGCTAGTATTGCTGTACCAAGGAGTATCTCTCTGAGGTTAAAAATTACCTGAATAGTCCTCATGGGGCCATAAATGTCTTCTGGGAAACACTTGGAACCGCCACTGATTCATTTGCAAATGGTACTGAGTTGACTTCTGCTAACCCAGATATAAAAGCAGTATCTGAAAGGTACTGATGACGGCAGACTGAGATAAGTTAATCGCAAGTGCAAAATGTCTCCAGACCTTGCACCAACCCAATTGCTCTACATTATCACTGTCGTGAATTCCTGCTGGGTTCAGTTGATGCTAGGAATCATTAAGAACATCAGATGGAATATTGGGCTGTTTTGTAAGAAGACATTTATCTTTCGGAGAAAAAATACAAATGCGAGGATTGTGCAATGTAAGCTGGTGACTAAGGAGTAGTGCAAGAGTCCACTAAGGAGGGTTGCTCTTGCTCAACTGAGGCATTAGAAGATGTGATCATCTTGTGATCAAGCTGTCCATTGGTAGAACTGTCTTGAATTCTCTCTCTACTCATGCAGCAATGTAACTCATCATTTGTATTTCTCCAAAATAACAGGCATACACAGAGCTTTACAGATGCAGGACATGTTTCAGAGAAAAACTTGCCTCTCACAACACAGTGTAAATACCGAGTTTTAACTGATCTCTTTAATCTTATCACTAAAGAAAATAACGTTTCTCAGGACTTCATTTATTAATCTCTGGAGCAATTCCTCCACTAGTGCACCATGAAATCAAGGCCTTCTCAGCTGCTGGAGAGACTTCCCCAGTTTCTTCATAATCCCTTTGTTTTTGTCTGAAAGTGCTATTGAAAATTCATTAACTTTCTCATTTATATACAAAGAGTATGCAAAGCTATCCCCAAATCTAAAGGCAGAATGTATACCCCACTTGACTTGACTAAGAGAAATATGAACAGCTGGTCTTGATAAATCATAACACAGAATCATGCAGACTTCAGACACTGAAAAAACAACATTTCCAGTGCAGCTAAATTGGATTTGTTAGGCTGCAGTTTTATTGCCTGTCACGAAGATGTTTCATCAGTAACGTAGATGCTAAGCCTCCCTTGCTGTTTTGCTCATCTTACAAAAGCATTGCAGAATACTTTCTCCCTGGTATATTTTTGGCCTTT
>NW_016690198.1:1022245-1038600 GCF_001604755.1 Lepidothrix coronata
AATGTTATGTCGACATGGCTTACACTGTTTTGTTTTGTCATGTCCTATCTAAGAGAACACTGATCTTGAATAAGAATTCATCTTCTTTCAGCCATATTGCTACTTCATGTCAATATATGACGAGAAATCTGTGATAACCGGGGGTGATTTCTGAAACACATAACTGTTTTACAAGCCAGTAACACAGCCATGCAAGAACATGCTTTTTCACTCTTGCTTTTAAAACCAATTTCCTCATGCTTTTCAAGTTAAGCATATCTTTTGTATTTTATACAGAACTGATCCCTCAATTTTTCTACTTAAAAACAAAGCAAAGGGCAAACTAAGTCCTTTCCCACAGAATTCCCTGAAATCCATGATTTTTTAAAGACTCAGCAGGGATGCTAGAAGATTGAGTTCTTACACTTACCAGCACATTAGAGAAGGTTGTGAAGAACAGAAAGTTGCCCAATAGATTTGTCTTAAAAGTGGCAGCCACAAAGATGCACAATAAGAATCTCAAGGGCCTCTATATCATAGAATCATAGAATCATAGAATCATAGAGTGGTCGGGGTTGAAATGGACCTTTAAAACTCAGCTACTCTGACCTCCGTGCTGCAGGCAGGGACACATTCCACTAGACCAGGCTGCTGAAAGCCCTGTGCAACCTGGTCTTGTGCACTTCCAGGGATGGGGCATCCAACAGCTTCTCTGGGCAATCTGTTCCAGTGCCTCACCATCCTCATCACAGAATCATAGTATCATAGAATGTTAAGGGGTTGGAGTGGACCTTAAAGATCACCTAGTCCCACCTCACTTCCATAGGCAGGGTCACCTCTCACTAGACCAGGTTGCTCAAGGCCTTATTCAACCTGGCCGTAAATGCTGCCACGGCTGGGGCACCCACAACCTCCCTGGACAATTTGTTGCAGAGTATACCCACCCTCACAGTAAAAAATTTCTTCCTAATATCTAACCTAAATTTCCTCTCTGTCAATTTGCACCCATTGCTCCTTGTCCTATCACTACAGCTCCTGATGAAGAGTCCCTCGCCGGCTTCCCTGTAGGCCCCCTTTAGATACTGGAAGGTTGCCATGGGCTCTCCACATAAACTCCTCCAGGCTGAACAGCCCCAGCTTTCTCAGTCTGTCTTCATAGGGGAGGTGCTCCAGTTCTCTTAACAACTTCATGGCCCTCCTCTGGACTTGCTCCAACAGTTCCATGTCCTTATGTTGGGGACACCAGAAGTTAACGCGGTAATCCAAGCAGGGTCTCACAAGAGCACAGTAGAGGAGGAGAATCACCTCCCTTGACCTGCTCGCCATGCTACTTTTGATGCAGCCCAGGATTTGGTTGGATTTCTGGGCTGCAAGTACACACTGCTGGCTCATGGTGAGCTTTTCATCAACCATCACTCCCAAGTCTTTCTCTGCAGGGCTGCCTTCAATCACTTTTCTGCTCAACCTCTAGGTGCGTCTGGGATTGCTGAAACCCAGGTGCAGGATCTTGAACTTCACTTTGTTGAGCTTCATGAGGTTTGCCTCAGCTCACCTCTCGAGCCTGTCCAGGTCCCTCGGGATGGCCTCTGTTCCCTCCAGCATGTTGACTGCACCAGCTTGCTGTTGTCCACAAATCTGATGAGGGTGCACTTAATTCCACTGACCATGTCACCAACAAAGATGGTGAACAGTATTGGCCCCAATACAAACCCCTGAGGGACACCACTTGTCACTGGTCTCCAGTGGTCTCCATGTGGACAAGGAGCCGTTGACCACAACTCTTTGTATGTATATTCAGCCAACTGGACCACTGAATGGTCCATCCATCAAATCCACGTGTCTCCAATTTGGAGACAAGGATGTTGTGCAGGAGTGTCAAATACTTTGTGCTTCTGCCCCTATCCACCAATGCTGAAGTCCTGTCACAGGAGGTCACCAAATTTGTCAGGCATGATTTCCTCTTTGTAAAGCCATGCAGGCTGTTACCAATCACCTCTTATAAAAATGGTCTTCATTATGTTCAATCTAAATCCACCTTCATTCCCTTTAAAATAGTTGTCCCTTGTCTTGTCACTACAGGCCTTGGTAAAAAGGCCTTTCCATCTTTCTTTAAACACTCTTTATATATTAAAAGGCCACAATAAGGTCTCTCTGGAGCCTTCTCTTCTCCAGGCTGAACAACCCCAGCTCTCTCAACCTTTCTTCATAGGTGCTCCAGCTCTTTGAACTCTTTCATAGTCAGAAAGGTGCTAACAGAATACTTTAAAAATTGCTTTTAAGTTTCCAGTTGTGTTTATATTAATTTCTGATTTTTGTATTAGTACAAATAATTTCTTCAATAATATACTAACCATGGCTTTACTTGATAATAGGTTCGACAAAAAACAATTTACATTTTTATTTTCTTCTGAAAAGTTCCTATTCATTGATAAAATACAGTATAGATTGCCCAAGAACACTAGCAGGATAGCTAGTAGAATCTAAATCTCCAGTAGCCAGTGTTCCTTAGTGAATAGCTTGTATGCAACTCTGACACGGCATCACCTTCTATGAGACTTTGCAGCCATTTAAAAAAATAGCCCTAGAACACACCATCTTAAAACATTACGGAATTAAATTCAAGATTCCATGTGCATTCATATCCTGGTACTTTTTATTTATTTCAGGAATTTAAAACTCATGTAGTTATTAAGTAGACATTGGTTGACAGAATGGACTAAAAGTGAAATTCACTTTTGGGCCATCAGAGCCAGGCTCTACTAGTAGCAACAATGTGTACCACCCAAATAGATCCCCTGCTCATGAGTGTTAGCAGCTTATGGACAGAAGCTCTTAATATTGGGATTCAGCTGGTCCACAGTCAACAGTGAGCATGTGTACCAAGCATAGCCATGACAAGTTTTTCCCCTACTCGCAGTTTTTTCCACCCCATCCTCTAATTTACTTCCCAGCACTTGTTTAGGAATGAGTAAACCAGGTTAACACAGTCCTCAGAGCACATGGTATCTACTGTGTCCTGCATATGGGGACATTTTAACCAGCCAGAGAAAATACCAGTGAGCCTTGCTGAAAAGCAGTGACCAGGAAGCCTGATTTACTTCTCTGCCTCCAAAGGAGCACAGTTGTGACAGAAACAGAAAACCGGACTAGTGCTGGCTGGTAATTGCTGTTGCTTCTCTGCAGCAGAATTTGGCAGTAAATCATAAAGCCTCTACTGAAGACATTCATTTATATCCCTTGAAATAAGTCAGCTTATGTGAATGGAATAAATCTGAGGATTATATGCATTTAAAGGGGAGAAAAAATGTTTGCCAAAATAAAGTTGGCTAAGAAGCATCTACAGTAATAGAAACTATAATTTTTTAACTAGGAGTAGTCTTTTTAAACTGGACTTTAATTTTCTTTTTTTTTACAAAAAGCACAAAGATCCATTGAAAAGCATGGCAGTTTGCAAATTTTCTTTAAACAAAAAAAGCCATTTTGTGACTGCACCATGGAACATCTTTTAAAAGAATGTACTCATTTCCTCTATTAGGAGAAAATTTACCCTCAGAGGTACATTTAGAATTCCTTGGTAGCTCAAAAGCAGCCAAATGTAATTTCATTGTATCAAACAATAAAAACACCTTTTGTGCTAGGCTTCAGCTCAGAATAGGTTATGACACATGAATCAAAGGCACTGTAAGTGGAAATCCCGACAGATTGCTATCAGGAAACACAAAGACAGCATTTCTGTGCTGTCAGATGTATCAGGCACATGGCATCCTTCTTGTTCTGTCCCACACAATGGTTCTGTCTCTTCTGAAGTGTCAGAGCTCCAGCAGGATATTTACACTCAAACTAATTCCTGACTGATTTTGGCAGAGGAAGGATATACAAATACTCAGAAAAATCACAATAAAACCTTTTGCAAATTGTTTAATAATAATGATGCTGATTTTTAAAACTAAAACTTTACCAATCTTATCCTAAAGCAGAGAAATTAATTAACTAACTAATTAACTAAAAATTAACTGAGTCGACTTCACACTATTCCCATAGAGCTATGTAGTAGATTCTCATCAGTAACCTGATGCAAAAGGAAGATAAACAGTAAACCAAGTCTACAGACATAGCTGGGCAATTGTGGAAGAAGTTCAGCATCATCTCACTTAAAAGTGACTCCTCAAAAGCTGATTTTTCTGGAGGGCACCTAACTGATCTGAGTTGTAGCCCCCTACTATTATGAGAAATTCTACACCATGACAGGATGTCTTAAGGGCTTAAAACACTACATTGTAGATGGTGTGATCTTCTTCCTAATCAGCCTGAATCCTAGTTCCATTAAAGTGGGCACACTCTGATAAGAAAACTACAACTAGTTTTGCAATTACTGAAAGGAACTATAGCAATGCAACAGCAGTGAAAAGCTTTGGTGTTCTTTAAGGCAAGTGCTTGTTGTTTTTTTAAAACAATAGAATTACCCCACGCATAAGATGTCTACCGTTGCCCTGGATGTATACAAGCATGGTTAGATATTTGCCTATAACGTTAGCAGAAGTGTACTGCACCAATAATTAGTATATAAAGAGGTCATGCAAATGCATATAACTTTCAAAGACTTTTCTTTTAAAATTCAGTGTTCAACATCTATAATTAAGAACTTGTGCTTTGGAGAACTGTATCACTTTATCAGTCATTTTTTAAATTGTTTCTTCTTTCTTAATTGGTTCTTCTTTCTTAATACTGCCAAGTAGGAATTTCCATTTCACATTACATGGCAGACTCTTAGGTTATGAGTCCATATGGGAAGACTTTTAACCCTCCCCTTCCTCCCTACCCCCCAGTCCTTTGCAGAGTTTTCATAAAGGTCTGAGTTGGGATTCTTAAAAGGAAGTAATGTCAAAGGTTATCATTCCCATTGTATGCATCCTGTTAGTGCTGTAAGTCTACTTGGCAATGTTTGGAGTACTAGGGAGCTGTAGAGCATAGTAATTATGCATAGCTTTATATCTAAGACAAAGTCATCTCAGTTCTTGAGCTGAGGCACTACTAGTTTAAATACTTTGTCTGGTATGCTGATCATAGTTTGGTGACAATTCTGAGTGTTATATTATAATACAAATGTAAAGCTTAATTATGCATCTTGCCTGCTGTTATTCTTACTTTACAGCCATTTAACTTACATTTTAAAACACTGGTAAGTCTGACTCACGATATATGACCCCAGGAAAGCAACCAACTCTAAGACCAAATGTCCATCCACTTTCCTTTATGTATCCCAACACGGGCTTGAGGTTTCTGCTTAAAATCTGTTTTACATTCACAGATTCATTTCTTGCTTTTCAGAGACAGAAGAAAACAGTGTTGCAGACTCAACGAGTAAATGAGAAGCTTTGATAATGAAGAGTTTGAGGCTGGGAAAAGTAATTATGCCTCTCTATTTCTCTGAAAGATTCCCTCTCCTGCTTTGTACACCTCCATTTCTGGAACTATATAGACGTACTCCTAATCTTAAATGTCTTTCAACTGGAAACAACATTGTGTGGACTTCAGTTTGCGTTAGAGAGAAAAAAATTCCAACAACCGCAACCTAGGCTGCATAGTTCAATATATTTTCCAGCTCCCTTCCCCAAATCCCAAAGACATATTTTATTTTCACTCAAGGCTAGCAGAGCTCAGTTACCTGGCAATTTGTTTGGGTTTAACATATGAAACACTGAAAAATTCTTAATGCAATTTTAATATTATGTTAAGGAAGACTTTATTTATGGCTGCAAAATGAACTGCTACATGTGGGAAGGAAACAACAGTCACCTAGAAAGGTTGCAGTGTCCCTCCAAAAACATGACAGTAATTTTAAACTTGCGGCTAAAATACACATGTTCTTACACCACTTTTCGTCAACCATTTTGATTTCCAAATCCCACCATGGATTTTTCTCTAGCCATGACAATGATTTCTGTATGAAGCACTTCTAAAAGTTATGTTATTGACTCTGTGATTCCTATGATATTTAAATGTGGATGAGATTCCTGAGGACACAGACCTTTCCTATCCTACATGTTCTGTCAGTGCTGGGGGAGACACTTTCAGCCACTGTTAGACTAGCTAGTAATTGGAGCTAGTTTAATTACCTCCTTTCCAGATGCTAATCTAAACGCTGCTTTGACTTCAAACAACTTCCAATCAGGAGTTATAATGCAAAAAAGTTCCAATTAATCTAACCAATTCAGCTAATAGAAGACTAATGATTACCTATGAGTGCCAACATCTCTCCTCAGACTTTATATCTACCAATCTGTTGAAGACAGTCATGGATACAGGGCTAGATTGCCTTTTCCAAAAATACATTTGCTTTTCCAGAACTCTTGCTGTCAGCTGCCTACTTAGAATCAGAATCATTTAGATTAGAAAAGATCCTTATAATCATCAAGTCCAACCACTAACCTTACACTGCCAAGTACTAAACCATGTCCCCACATGCTATATCAATACAACATTTAAATACTTCCAGGGATGGTGGCTCTACCACTTCCCTGGGCAGTCTGTTCCAATGCTTGACAACCCTTTCAGAGAAGAAATTTTCCTAAATATTCAATCTAAACCCCCCGTGACACAATTTGAGGCCATTTCCTCTTGTTCTACTGCTTGTTACACCAACTCCCTCCAAGCTATGATCTCTTTTCAGGTAGTTGCAGAGAAAGATAAGGACCCCCCCAAGCCTCCTTTTTTCCAGGTTAAACAAGCCTGGCTCCCTCAGCAGCTCCTCATCAGACTTAGCACCTCTGTTGCCCTTATCTGGACATGCTCAAGCATCTCAATGTCTTTCTTGTTGTGAGGGCCCCAAAACTGAACACAGGACTTGAGGTGCAGCCTCACTGGTGTTGAGGATAGAAGGACACTATTTCTGATCCAAGCCAGGATGTTATTGGCCTTCTTGGCCATCTGGGCACACTGCTGGCTCATGTTCAGCCTCTGCTGCTCAGCACCCCAGATTCTTTTATGCTGGGTAGCTTTCCAGCCACTCCTCCCCCAGCCTGTAGCACTGGCTGTTGTGACTGAAGTGTGGGACCCAGAACTTCACCTTATTGAACCTCATACCTTATTGACCTTGGCCCATCGGTCTGGCCCTTCCAGAACCCTCTGTAGAGTCTTCCTTTCCTTCAGCTGATCAACACTCCCACCCACTTCAGTGTCATCTGCAAACTGACTGGGGGTGCACACAATCCCCTTGACCACGTTATTGGTAAAGACATTAAACAGAACTGGCCCCAGTACTCAGCCCTAGGAAACACTACAAGTGGTTGGCCACCAGCTAGATTTAACTCAATTCCCAACCATTCTCTGGGCTTGGCCATCTAGCCAATTTTTTAACCAGCAAACTGGGCACCCATCTGAGCCATAAGCAGCCATTTTCTCCAGGAGAATGCTGTGGGAAACAGTGTCAAAGTTTGTTCTGTACGTGTCACATGATGGCACTCAAGAAGACCTTCCCTGGCACTGAGGTTGGACTGATAGGTCTGTAGTTCCCCAGATCCTTCTTCTGATCCTTCTTGTAGATGGGCATCATATTTGCTAACTTCAAGTCAACTGGGACCTCTCCAGTTAACCAGGACAGCTGGTAAATGATGCAAAGTAGTGAGCTGTTGCCCCAGTTCCTTCAGTACCCTTGGGTGGATCCCAATTGATCGCAGAGACTTGTGTGTGTCTAGGTGATATAGCAGGTCACTGACCATTTGCGCTTCGACTGTGGGGATTTCATTCTTCTTCCCACTCCTGTCTTCCAGCTCAGGGGGCTGGGTACCCAGAGAACAACAGGTCTTGTTATTCAAGACTGAGGCAAAGAAGGTATTAACTACTTCATCTTTTTCCTCATCCTTTGTCTCTTTTTTTCCTCCTGCATACAATAAAGAATGGAGATTCTCCTTAACCCTCCTTTTGTTGTTAACGTATTTATAGAAACATTTCGTGTTGCCTTTTACTGTAGGAGCCAAACTGAGTTCTAGCTGGGCTTTATCCCTTCCAATTTTCTCACTGCATGTGGTTCATGACATCCTTGTATGTAGTCCTCCTGAGTATCCTGCCAATGGTCTCCCACAGGTGGTAAACTGACCTTTTTCCCCTGCATTCCAGGCAAAGTTTTCTGTTCAGCCAGGCTGGTCTTCTTCACTTAATATTTCAAGCACAAAAAATCACCTAGTCTAGCTTGCATAGAATATGATCTTCCTCATTCCTACAGAGACCAGTGCAACTTCCTGTGTTTGGTGTTTGATTAACAACAAACAGAGGTGGGATATTACAACAGCCAAACTCAAAGCTCCTGTTTCCCTTGCTCCAACCACTGTGTGTATGGGTATTAGGGCTGGACAGAGTTGATATTGGCTGCCAATGGCATGTGAAAATATCAGGAAGCATCTGTAAGACTGGAAGGTCTTTTGACATATGAAGAGCTTTGATTTATTGACATAACCACTCAAAAGGGCTTACTATTTTTCAAAAGTCTTATGCCAACTTCTGACATTTTTAAAACATAATTTTAAATTTATTTATATTTTAAAGTTACTGAAAACATGCAGTAGGGTGTTTACGAATAGTTTATTTGTGTTCTCTGAAATGCACATATTGTTGTGAAGATTTTCTAGCTCATTTCTGAATTTGTTCCTGGCTACCGGTTACCACTATTTAAATCTGTCCAGCCTAGGTCTCTTATTTAGGAGCCTAGATAGGCTTGTCTATTTCTCACTCCCAGACTGTTAATGCTCTACTTACAACAAGAATAATCACCAATTTTATTTAATATTGTAATTAAGCAATTATATTAAAAAGCTGTAAAACATTAAGTGACTAATCCTTTTCACTGGTCACTCTTTGGTGGAAGTAGCAGATAATCCAGCTAACCTAAAGGGATGTGACATAACTCTGGTAGTCTCTTACTCCTTGGCAACTGAGGTGACTCAGTTTCTGTAGGAATAATATCTCCACTGGGCCTAGGAATGGTCTGGAATTGAAAAACGTGGCGAGAGTTTTGATTTCATTTTATCTTATCTTTCACCAGCATTTTATTTCACTGTACTAAAGTGTTATTGTCTATGCTTTAGAGCTAGGAAGAGTGAAGTATGTTCTCTAAAAATCTCCCTACAAATTAGTGAATAGTCTGTTTCTCCAAAGGCAGTTTTTGACAGTATTTGGAGCTTCATTTACAAAGAACTGCTTACATGGTTTGATCATTTTGCTTAAAACTGCAGTGTTTCATTTTGTATCTTTCAACCCAGAGACAGGTTAGAATTAACACAGAATTTCCTTTTTATGAATGCAGTTGCAGGCTCTGCTGTTGACTAAACAGCTGGCAGAACAAGGAGCCTTTGCATACAATCTGCCATAGCAGAAACAGATCAGCAGTTTTGATATCTTCACAAAAACAGATGTTCTCAAGTATTTTTCCATAAAATCAGTAATTAACAGCTTTAATTATTAAAAGCTCCCTCTATTGACAAACTAACCAGAGAAGATCCTGAAATGAGCATTCAAGTCTTTCTTTTTGAGACTACTAAGTAACAAGTTCCTGAGAAAAGATACATGCTGTCTCACAAGAAAACAACTAAAAAAAAGAAGAAAAAAATTCTTGTTCATTTCTAAGTTAATTCTTTTGACATGCATTTAACGAATGTTGTTTACTTGCCAGAAAATTAAACAAATAACAAGAACTGCTTTAGCAAATCACTAGTTGGCTCAAGTGTTTTTCATGAATTAATCTTCCTTTGTATAAATGTAAGAGAGTAAAAAAAGGAGAGCTTGAAACCAGTAATGACATCCATGAGCTCCTTCTGTGTGTTCTGCAGTAGCAAAACACTGCCCGGGACTATAGAAAGGGAGAGGGTTGCCATGCAGACCAGCAAAACAGCCCTCTGAAATGGCATGCTGACCCACTTTCAGTTACCAGTTCTTGCTGACCCTTTGTTGAATGAGAGGTTTTTCCAAGTTTTGCTGCTTTTTACCCTTTCAGTTCTCATTTCTAAAGGGGCAAGCCTGTCTCTCTTTTTATTCTTGTTTTCTTCTTCCTCCACTAGTATGCATTGAAGAAAAGCAGACTGATACTTGTGACTGTCTCTCCTTTAGATAATTAAAAATAATCTCCCATCCCTTCTCTTCTTAAGAACACACTGTGGAAGAAGTATGTATCTTGTTATCAACAAAATTATGATACAATTCCTTAAGGAACTCCTTCTGATCAGAGTAGTTCATCTATGAAAAACCACACTTTAAGTGTTCTATGTGGATTCACTATCTTTGTGATAGTGAAGGATAACAGTGTAATATTATCCTAAATATTGGCATGTGCAATAGTAAAAAAACCTGTCTCAGTCTTGCAAGCAGCAGTGTGCAAATCCTCCTTTTAATTCAGGTTCGGATGTTGTGATTTAATCTAAATCTTAGCTTCTCCGTCTTCCAAAACCAACAGAGGTTTAAAAAGAGCTGTATTTTTATTGGAACCATGTGCTCAGCCTAAGTTGCCAAAATAATTTAAGCTAAAACTACTGTTTTTATCTGGGTTAAGGTTGACTCCTGAGCTGTACAGAGGTAAAGGCATTTAGATTGTCTTCCTCTTTTTCAATTCCACCATGGAGTCTACAGTGGAGTGTTGTCACGTCAAGCCGTTTTTTCTGAATCCGAGTTACCCAGCTGAGCTTATCTATATTCATGACTTAACACAGGTGGAGAAGAAACATCCTTCCACCCCTTTTCTTTACCATATACATATGCTATAATGCATAGAAAAAATGTGTGGCTCCACGGATTCAGAATAAGCAAGCTCCAGTGGTCCCACACTGTAAGTCCTGCTGCCAATACTGCTACTGCTGGTTGTGTTAGTGTGACCTTTCCTTTGATAATGAGTGACAACTGCTGTGAAATGTCTCCCAGGGTGTTTGACTCTCTTAGCCAACAACTGGAAAAACATAAAAATATAGAATTTGGAAGTGAGTTGTAGAAAAAAAAAATCTCTGCTTTATGCTACTTGAAAAGTGTTCTTTGACCTTCATATAGCTTCAACAAACTGATGATACAGTAACAACACAGTATAGATCTCCAGCCAAAACTTTTTAAATCCTGGGAGATGTTTCACAATAACAAATACTGTAATGTTATTGCAATTAAGGAAGTATGTATTTCTCATTACGTATGTTTTTTGTGTGTGGGCATGCACTTTTAACTGGGACAAAATCAGGCCCTTGAACATATGAACCCTCAAATGATTAGGGGGCTCAAGTTAAGTATCTATTTCTAAATCTATCCTCTGTAGTTAGAGACTGGTTTAGATCAAAAACAAGTTGGTTTTTTTGTTTGATTTCTGTTCCATTGCAGCAGAAATGTCATAGGTCAGAATTATATATTAAAGATGCTCTATGGTAACAGTGCCTTGATCTGAAATAGATTAAATCTAGGCTTCATTTTTAAAGTGAAACCAGGGTAAAGATTTGATGATTCTTCTATATTACATTTATCTCTTGGGAGATCTTGGCACAATACTTGGATCAACTCTCATCTTCAAAAAACTATGTCAGTCTTGTGTGGAATTCTCGTGAAAAGAAAATCAGAAAGAAGCCATTCCAAGGTTTTGTTTGGATGCAAAACAAATTGAAAGCAGTAATAATGCAGTGAATGGGAATCAGCAGACAATCTGCGTTGAAATACAACATTGTAAGGACTCAAGGTTCAGTTTTAACCCCTCCTGAAAATATATATCCTATTTAATGGCACAAGCATTTACCTCTACTTGCATTACAGAAGTGAAAACATATTTAAAAAATGTAGCTTTAATCAAATTTACAAGACTGTACAAGATTTTAGAAAACTAAATTTTTAGAAAACAAGATTTTTAGAAAACAGGTGACCGAGCAGTATAGTAGGTCCCATTAAAAGTCATGATAGCTCAAGATTTTATTTTATCCTAAATCTGACAGAAATCCTACATATAAATAATATAGGGTTGATCATGAAAAAAAAGTTTAAAATACCATTTTGTCATTTTAAATCAAAATTGCCAATAATTCTGAATGAGAACACGGATGGAATTCAGAAATTGCTGTATCTTCAACTCTAGATTATTTTATCAGAATACTAGCTATAAAATATAAATACACCACTAATTTACTTTGTCTTCTGCCAGCAGCGCATGAGACAGGATTTAAAGGGACTAAGAAGATCTGGCCAACGCATTTTGTAGCTGACACTTTTTGGTTTAGTCCTTCTAAAAGGTTTCCCTTATGGAAGAGAAAGAAGATAGGCCCAGTCAGATTGAGACTGAAAAGTCTCCAAACTACACACAGCATAGGGAGTCAGACAAACTACTTGAGATTACTTCTTCTTCAAAAATATCAAATAATATATTGTGATGGCAAAGAAGAAAGAAAGCTCTTACCCTTATAGCCAGCTGCATTGGTTTTCCAGTCATTAGCATTCAGATGTCCCGCACGTGAAGTCCTGACAATAATGTGCTGTATGTCTCTCCAGGTCAGAAATGGACTATGAAAAAGGGGAAAGACAAAGTCACAGATCAGACATATTTTACCAGGATGTAGGGATACGAGGTCATGTAAGCTGAAAAGTATCCAAAGCAAAACAATCATCATTTACCTTCTCTGTTTTCCTTTGCTCCATTCAAAAGAACGTCCTAATTTTACAGAAATACTACATGAAATTATTTATACATCTGTGAGGTTTGAAATAAGCAGACCGTAACACTATATGATAACATTCTATTATATAAAACCTAAGGGAAGATGAAGGAGCACATTTCACACAGAGGCAACTTTTATGACCACCAACTACTGCACTCCAGTCAGTGCAGAGGAGAAGAAATCAAACTTCTGGCTTACTGAAAAGCTCTACTAAACCTCACTAACTGCTAGCTCGAGCTGGCAATTCCTTTAGACTTCCAGTTCCTATTGAACTTATTCCAGGTGCCTCTCTTGCTATTAATTTGTCTACTACCCCTGGTCTTGGAATTCTGAGGGTCTATGCATATTTTTCAAGAGGACCAAGCAGTCAGCACTGCATCTGGACAGCTGGATAGTTACCGAGCAAGTACGTGATTGCACAGATATGTATTCCTTCAAGGGACTGCAGAACAAGTAGCTGATTGCATAGATGTGTACTCCTTTAAGGGATTCCTAATAACCTGTCCACCCAGAAGATGAAAGAAGATGCCATCTGTATCCTCGTTGTTTTTAATACACATTTTATCTTGTAGGACTAGGGCAAATCTTTAGGGACTGAAGTTTTCCTGTTTCTTCTATATCCACATCAAGGAGAATTTCTTTACTTAGAAGATGATCTACATGCACAATCATTGGGGTATTTTTTCTTTCTCCTTCCAATTTTTCAGTTTTTCTATTATCTGTGAGAAGACCAATAGCATTGTCTTTAAAAATGCAGTTTAAGAGAGGGAATGATAAACTGAGCCACTAAACAATGAAGAGGAAAAAAGTACTGTGGTGTAGAACACCAGTCACTAAGTATCATTCTCAGAGGATCATTATCTGCCCCTATTGCACGCACAGCCAGAATTCCACTCAACTGTAATGATGAAGACAGACCAGAATGAAGTTTATCAGACTCAAAATTGGCAGTCTACATTGACCAGGACTGGTAGTCACTGAAAAGCTGGGAAACCTTGGTTCAGTTTCTTAACACATGCTCTTGTGTCTCTCAGACTAGGAAGTCATTTGGACCATTAGAAAAGCGACTCAGTCTCAGCACTTATCTTTATGGCATTATACTTGGGCTCTTGTTTCCATTTGTTGGTAGAAAGTATACCAAAACAACAGCCATAGGAGTGTGGGGAAGGTCAGCCCAGGGGTGACTGTGAATGGGTCACATTCTGGGATGAGGGGGACATTGCTGTCACATGGAGTGACCCTATACAACTAAAACAAGTTCCAAGAGCTACAAGTTACATAGTCATGTTATAAGAAATTTCAAAGAGAAATAATTTGATAAAACACACAGAGGGCAACAACAAACATGCAGAAATGTTCTAAGTCTTCCTGACAGGGAAGACAGAAAAATCTCACTCGTCTCTCTGTTTGATGTACAGAAATGAATGTTGCACGGATTGGCATCCCCCACACACTGTTCACACCTTCCAGGACTTGTTTTGTCAAAGCAATGTCTTTTTGGAAATACCTGGGTAATCAGCGCTTTATGGCACTTACACATGGAAGTAGAATCCTGCTTATCCTGTGAGCCAAAATCAAGCAATTAGAAAGCAATCAGTGAATACATTAGACAATCTCTGAAGAAATGGAGACTTTGTTTTCCATTCAAGATGCACTAGTTTAGTTTTTCAGGTTATAAATTTCAGCTTCCACAAGCTGCAGCTTTAGAAGGCAGTAGGTGCAGAGGAGTTACTGCAAACCAGTAGTCAACTTGTTTATAGAAAACCTCCCTCCTAGCCTGTGTTCTGTGTGCATGTAGATATAAATTCTTGGGTATTAAACAACGGAAATTAACTTGTGTTGGTGGAATTACTGAAAATGAAAACAAGTTGCAAAATCATGGTCTGTCATTCCATACAGAAGAGAAAAACTTGGGATACATATGACATTCAGTCGCAAGTAACTCATTTTTATATGTTTTATTTTCCTACAGTCTTATAAACCATATGCTTGAAAACAAGTAGGAGTTGCCTGAAAATGTCAGAATTCTTTTAAGTGACAAGATTGTATGGTATAATGAAACAAAAGTGAAAAAACATGGAACTATACATATTTTTCTCATTTCCTTTGCAGTAATATGATTTTAATTCTGAATGTAAATTTTCCACAGGAGAACATTTCCCAGTGGGTTTGTGTGGACCATGGGAAGGCTGATGTAACCAAGCACCTTTCCACCAACATCTGGGGAACCACAGGAAGCGGCACACATTTTTTTAGAGTCAACACAGAAAGTCCTGTTTATGTTTGTGGTTGAAACAGAAAGAGGAGATGGAATAATCTCAAGAAGGAAGGTGAGTTTTAAATAAACATCTCATTAATTGTAGCTAGATTTTTTGTAATTTCTTTCAAACTCTATCAATTCACAGCCATTCAATTTCTCTGGTTTTGGCTACAAGTTATAAGGGTATTACGATATTTAAAATATTCTGTTGTATTTAATGAGAGCTTATGCTTTCTGTCCCTGATCATTTTTTAAAACATTAATATGCCCATAGGTACTTTTTTTTTCTTATGGTGCGATTTCTCACACTAGATTGTTGGACTAGAATGACAGTAATTGTTTATCCAACTGAGTTGGTAAAAATTACTGAAAAAGAAGATTAAAAAAAACCTTATGGAATGTAAGTAGCATTAAGGGTTTGCAAGATAGGGCATGCTTGTACAGTCACGTAACATGCTTCAAGAAAAAAAAAAAGTAGATTTTATACCACCTCAGGAATTTCACTGGGAGCCAGTGTAAAGTCTTAGAAAAACATGTTTCAAGAATTCAGGAAGACCTCCAGGAATCCCGAGAGCTACATTCTTTATAATCTGGAATCTGAACAATCTGCTATTTTATAAAGCAAGTTGTCCATGATAGTGGTGAAAAACAACAAGGCACTAAAATAGTCTTCTCAACTTCTAAAGCAGGGAATCAAGACAGGGAACACTGAACTGACTATTTAAAGAGGAATGATGGACTTAATGGTGGATCTAACTATGTTTAGATAAACGATGTAAGGATATAGAAGTTTTCACTTTATAATACCAGCCTCACATAAACTGGACTTAGTTGATCAGTCAACAAATGAGATTATCTCTCAGAATTATGATTTATTTCTAAAAAGAAAATCATGGCAGATCTTGAAAACTGAGCCATTTGCTGTTCTATTTCCTATCCTTAGGTAATAATAAAAAATAATGTAAGATTTTCTATGCCAGAAGATCTTGATCAAAAATCTGATTTCCAGGACACAACATTGTATATAGTTAAATCAGTCTGTCCCTTATGCAATACCCAAATCTGCTTGCTTACAGTGTAATCCATAAGATTTCTATATTTTCTTCACAAGGAATGGCAACTTGGGCATATTTATATCTAAGAGATTTAACAGCATATGAACAACACTGAAATCAGTTTCTGAAGCCTACTGTAGCTCCTTCACTGTAGTCAGATTGAAATCTTCTCTCTACAGTAGACACTTCATTTGAAACAAAATAGGTCTGCAATTATTTGCCATTATTTTTTTGCAGAAACTTGAATCAAAAAAAGAAGAAGAAAAAAAAGAAAAATACAGAAACTGGAATTACGTCAAAATAGCAGCTCATTTGAAGAAAGAAGGATTTTTTTACTTATTTTTAAACAAGATAGACTAGAAGTCAATTTTAATGGCCAGTCTTCGTGAACAAAGATTTGGG
>NW_016690198.1:1038880-1041492 GCF_001604755.1 Lepidothrix coronata
GCACCCTAACCACTAGACCACCAGGGGCCCCAGAAGTCAATTTTAAAGCATCTGCAAAAATCACAGAATCAGGCAAGGATTTGTAAAACATGTCAAAATTGGTTCCTAAGTGAGTAAACAGTTTTTTGCTAGCCATGAGGGCTTCAGATCCAGACAAGGTGTCACTCATGTTAATTGATTTACTATTTGAATAATCTCAGAAGAATTAATGGCTAAATATCTTAAGATGAACAAATGCATTAACAAGAACAGTTATCAAACTAATTGACTGATTTAAAAAAATGGACATTTTCCTTCCAGTGATTTTATTCCTCAATGTCTCATCTAAAATTGCCTTGGGATTATACATACCACACAATACTCAAAATCAAACCAGAATAAGCAGAATTGCATACCGCAATGCTTGTGCAGCAGTTAAAAAATAATGAATGCTGTGTCCTTTACCAATAGTGATACTCTAAGGTACAACTCTCTTCCTTCAGGCTTCTCAAAATATTTATGAAGTAAGAAGAATAAAATATATTACAGTAATTATATCTTTAAGCAGGATCTTCAGAAATTATGAGTAGATCGTCCTTTTTGGCCAAATCTGATTTCTTCATTCCACAAGTAGTCTTCCTAGTGACAACTGGGCTAATACAGAAAATAGTACAGAATTCAGGCTCTATCCTTTGGCATAGTGATACTGTGCCAATAATAATTGTTCAGAGTAAATAACAGGTGGAAAAAATATCACTCAATGCAATAAATAAATAGGACAAAACTTTGCTCTGTTGCTGCTTTTTTTTTTTATCAAAATTATATGGTTAGCAACATGAATAATGATTGCTACATTATCTTCATAATCAGCAATTTTTTTTTTATCAAAATTATATGGTTAGCAACATGAATAATGATTGCTACATTATCTTCATAATCAGCAATTTGAATGTGATAAATGTGGCCTATATAAAAAAAAAATGTTTCTTGCAAAATAGCAGTGTGATGAGAAGTGCTGAAAGAATACATAAACTTTTCTCCAAAGGATTGAGGTAAAATACAGTATCACAGGGTGCATCATTGAATTTGGAATTATCAAATAACCTTCTTTGGAAATCCTAGCTATGAGAGAACAGATGTGAATAATTATTGCTATAAAAAAGAGTCTCTGTGTCTTAGACATCTTGTAGAGCAGTAAGAGATCATTTTTATCACATAGTGCCACCTTTAAATTGATAAATTAAAAAAAAACATAAGAAATAGTAATCAGCCAAATTTTCCTATGAGATCTACAACCCTACTACCTGTCCCAGTGACTCCAATATATAGACCCACGCACAGGATTATTTTAGCTATGCTAATGGGAGACGTTCTTCTTTCCTAGGTCATATAAAGAATCAATGTGCAGATTTCTGTTGTAGTACAGAATTTCAGAAGCAATGAGGCATTAGGACAGCCTCTATTGTTGTGCTTATGTGTTTAAATGGTCTACACCATAACTATTTCAATCCTGAAAATAAGAAGATAGAAAAATGGACTCCAGTGTTTAACAAGTATTTAGCCAGTCATGGATACATTATTGACGTGTTTTGACGCGTCTGTGTTTTGACATGTCTGACATCCCCATATGTTCTAATTGTCATGTAACTCTGCACGTAATCCTGTTAACTTCCTGCTAGGAAAGAAATGAACACTATGTACTTGGTGATTAGCACGTAGGTCTTTCCCCATAAATGCAACTTAAGTTTCTCCTTCATTTTCCGACCTGGTAAGCCACTGTTCATTCAACTGGTATATCAAACAAAACTATTTGTTTACTTCAGAGTTAGATTTCAGTTCCTTCTTTGCTCACACTGCTTTTCTGAGTTCCAAATATCTTGTCAGAAATTTGTCACTACTGCTAATTTCTGTTTTGTGTTGAATTTTACCCAATCCCCCTTGAAAGAAACCCAAGTCTGACTGACGATGACAATCCCTTAAAAAACAATTAATGGCAACTGAAGGTACTGTATGTCAAAGGTCAGTTACCAGTAGCATTAATGGCATACCCAGTAGAACTCTGTTTAAAAAGATGTGCAATTAATGACATTTTTTGAAAATATCTTTCTACGATCAAAATTGCTATCAACAGCCTTTTACACTCATTATCATATTTCTCCTCTTTTTCCATTAAAAGCTTAAGTTAGGTACTGGAGAAAGAAGAGTAGTGATACACGTGTGAAACCAAATTGCTGACTAACACTCATTAAGAACACATCATTTAAACCAATCACATTCTGAAGTGAAGTGATATTTGACGGATTTCACTGTGGAAAGGCACACTACCATTCAAACAGTCACTAAATAACTTCAGCACATCACTCATATGTTAAACATACTATGAGTATGTTTAGATCAGATTGCTCAGAACCCCATCCGACCAAACCCTGAATATTTCCAGGGATGGGGCATCCACCACCTCTGCGGACAAACAGTTTCAGTGTTTTACCATCCTCACTATGAAAGAAAAAAACAAAAATCCATCTTTTGCATTATCTTTATATTGGTTTTTCAATACTTGTGACAGCTGCTTGCTCTAGAACAGATGTATTGGTCACATAGTCTGACCAGTGGATGTTTAGGATTGTGCGGAG